>NC_034191.2:6418933-6560205 GCF_002021735.2 Oncorhynchus kisutch
TGCAGATGATGATGTGCAAGTAGAGATACTGGGGTGCAAAAGAGCAAGAGGGTAAGTAATAAGATGGGGATGAGGTAGTTGGGTGGGCTATTTACAGATGGGACAGTCAAGCAGCTTACTGATCACTGAGAGTAAGCTGCTCTGACAGCTGATGCTTAAAGTTAGAGAGGGAGATATAAGACTCCAGCTTCAGTGATTTTTGCAATTCGTTCCAGTCATTGGCAGCTGACTAGAAGGAAAGACTAGAAGGAAAGTTGCTGCAGGGGGTGCTGAGATGTTGGCTGGGTAGGCGTAGCCAGGTGGCCAGCCGTGGAAAAAGGCTTATTGAAATGATCAATTATCGATTATTGATTTATCAGTGTTTCATATTGATTATCGTAGATTTATCGGTGGTGACCATGTTACCTAGCCTCAGTGCAGTGGGCAGCTGGGAAGAGGTGCTCTTATTCCAAAAAAGGTGAGACACTAAAGTCCATGGAGAATAAGTGCTACAGGAATCAAATTTCTGTTTGAAAAAGCTAGCCTTAGCTTTCCTAACTGACTGAGTATATTGTTTCCTGACTTCCCTGAAAAGTTGCATATCAAGGGGGCTATTCGATGCCAATGCAGAACGCCACAGGATGTTTTTGTGCTGGTCAAGGGTAGTCAAGTCTGGGGTGAACCAAGGGCTATATCTGTTCTTAGTTCTACATTTTTTGATAGGGGTATGCTTATTTAAGATGGAGAGGAAAGCACTTTTGAAGAGCAACCAGGCATCCTCTACTGACAGGATGAGGTCAATATCCTTCCAGGATACCCGGGCCAGGTCGATTAGAAAGGCCTGCTCGCTGAAGTGTTTTAGGGAGCATTTGACAGTGATGAGGGGTGGTTGTTTCACCGCGGACCCAGTACGCACGCAGGCAATGAGGCAGTGATCGCTGAGATCCTGGTTGAAGACAGCAGAGGTGTATTTAGAGGGCAGGTTGGTCAGGATGATATCTATGAGGGTGCCCATGGTTATGGATTTAGGGTTGTATCTGGTAGGTTCCTTGATGATTTGGGTGAGATTGAGGGCATCTAGCTTAGATTGTAGGATGGCTGGGGTGTTAAGAATGTCCCAGTTTAGCTCGCCTAACAGCACGAGCTCTGAAGGTAGATGGGAGGCAATCAATTCACATATGGTGTCCGGAGCTGGGGGCAAAGGGTGTTCTATAGCAAGCGGCAACGGTGAGAGACTTGTTTCTGGAAAGGTGAATTTTTAAAAGTAGAAGCTCGAATTGTTTGGGCACAGACCTGGATAGTAAGACAGCCTACACCTACGACTATAATAATTCTAATATATATAATTTAATAATTATAATATATATATAATATAATAAATATAATATAATAATTATAATATACTATAGTAGTTAGAATATAATATTTATAATAATGATAATACATATAATATAATAATTATAATTATAATATAATACACTGCTCAAAAAAATAAAGGGAACACTAAAATAACACATCCTAGATCTGAATGAATGAAATATTCTTATTAAATACTTTTTTCTTTACATAGTTGAATGTGCTGACAACAAAATCACACAAACATTATCAATGGAAATCAAATTGATCAACCCATGGAGGTCTGGATTTGGAGTCCCACTCAAAATTAAAGTGGAAAACCACACTACAGGCTGATCCAACTTTGATGTAATGTCCTTAAAACATGTCAAAATGAGGCTCAGTAGTGTGTGTGGCCTCCACGTGCCTGTATGACCTCCCTACAACGCCTGGGCATGCTCCTGATGAGGTGGCGGATGTTCTCCTGAGGGATCTCCTCCCAGACCTGGTCTAAAGCATCTGCCAACTCCTGGACAGTCTGTGGTGCAACGTGGTGTTGGTGAATGGAGCGAGACATGATGTCCCAGATGTGCTCAATTGGATTCAGGTCTGGGGAATCAATGCCTTCCTCTTGCAGGAACTGCTGACACACTCCAGCCACATGAGGTCTAGCATTGTCTTGCATTAGGAGGAACCTAGGGCCAACCGCACCAGCATATGGTATCACAAGGTGTCTGAGGATCTCATCTCGGTACCTAATGGCAGTCAAGCTACCTCTGGTGAGCACATGGAGGGCTGTGCGGCCCCCCAAAGAAATGCCACCCCACACCATGACTGACCCACCGCCAAACCGGTCATGCTGGAGGATGTTGCAGGCAGCAGAACGTTCTCCACGGTGTCTCCAGACTCTGTCACGTCTGTCACATGTGCTCAGTAGGAACCTGCTTTCATCTGTGAAGAGCACAGGGCGCCAGTGGCGAACTTGCCAATCTTGATGTTCTCTGGCAAATGCCAAACGTCCTGCACGGTGTTGGGCTGTAAGCACAACCCCTACATGTGGACGTCGGGCCCTCATACCACCCTCAGGGAGTCTGTTTCTGACCATTTGAGCAGACACATGCACATTTGTGGCCTGCTGGAGGTCATTTTCCAGGGCTCTGGCAGTGCTCCTCCTGCTCCTCCTTGCACAAATGCGGAAGTAGCGGTCCTGCTGCTGGGTTGTTGCCCTCCTACGACCTCCTCCACGTCTCCTGATGTACTGACCTGTCTCCTGGTAGCGCCTCCATGCTCTGGACACTATGCTGACAGACACAGCAAACCTTCTTGCCACAGCTTGCATTGATGTGCCATCCTGGATGAGCTGCACTACCTGAACCACTTGTGTGGGTTGTAGACTCCGTCTCATGCTACCACTAGAGTGAAAACACCGCCAGCATTCAAAAGTGACAAAAACTTCAGCCAGGAAGTATAGGAACTGAGAAGTGGTCTGTGGTCACCACCTGCAGAACCACTCCTTTATTGGGGGTGTCTTGCTAATTGCCTATAATTTCCACCTGTTGTCTATTCCATTTGCACAACAGCATGTGAAATGTATTGTCAATCAGTGTTGCTTCCTAAGTGGACAGTTTGATTTCACAGAAGTGTGATTGACTTGGAGTTACATTGTGTTGTTTAAGTGTTCCCTTTATTTTTTTGAGCAGTGTATATATAATATAATAATTATAATATAATAATTATAATTATAATATATACATAATATAATAATTATAATATGTGTCATTTCGCAGACACTTATCCAAAGCGACTTACAGCCATGCAGTATATGTTTTACGTACGGGTGGTCCTGGGAATCGAACCCACTACCCCGGCATTACAAGCACCATGCTCTACCAAGTGAGCCACACAGCAAAACCATAAATACAGTGATCTAGTATACATAAACTATAAATCGTTGTCGACGCCTGCAACAGTGTATAATGTGTGTGTGTGTATATTCTAGGGTAAGGTGTTTCCTAAGGTAAGGAAGAGGACCAGCACAGTCAGGCTGGTAGATCAGGAGGGAGAGGAGCAGACAGCAGCTGACTATGTGTTCCGTATCGTCTATCCTGGACACCACCACGACTCCAGTGAGTTACCCCCTCCTTCCAACACACACACACACACACACACACACACACACACACACACACACACACACACACACACACACACTGTAGAGGCTGTAAGATATAGAGACTGTAAGCTATAGAGGCTGTAAGCTATAGAGACTGTAAGCTATAGAGACTGTAAGCTATAGAGGCTGTAAGCTATAGAGACTGTAAGCTATAGAGACTGTAAGCTATAGAGACTGTAAGCTATAGAGGCTGTAAGCTATAGAGACTGTAAGCTATAGAGACTGTAAGATATAGAGACTGTAAGCTATAGAGACTGTAAGCTATAGAGGCTGTAAGCTATAGAGACTGTAAGCTATAGAGACTGTAAGATATAGAGACTGTAAGCTATAGAGACTGTAAGCTATAGAGACTGTAAGCTATAGAGACTGTAAGCTATAGAGACTGTAAGCTATAGAGACTGTAAGCTATAGAGGCTGTAAGCTATAGAGGCTGTAAGCTATAGAGACTGTAAGCTATAGAGACTGTAAGCTATAGAGACTGTAAGATATAGAGACTGTAAGATATAGAGACTGTAAGCTATAGAGACTGTAAGCTGTAGAGACTGTGAGCTGTAGAGACTGTGAGCTGTAGAGACTGTAAGCTATAGAGACTGTAAGCTATAGAGGCTGTAAGCTGTAGAGACTGTGAGCTGTAGAGACTGTGAGCTATAGAGGCTGTAAGCTATAGAGGCTGTAAGCTATAGAGGCTGTAAGCTGTAGAGACTGTAAGCTGTAGAGACTGTGAGCTGTAGAGACTGTGAGCTGTAGAGACTGTAAGCTGTAGAGACTGAGCTGTAGAGACTGTGAGCTATAGAGACTGTAAGCTATAGAGGCTGTAAGCTATAGAGGCTGTAAGCTATAGAGGCTGTAAGCTATAGAGACTGTAAGCTATAGAGACTGTAAGCTATAGAGACTGTAAGCTATAGAGACTGTAAGCTATAGAGACTGTAAGCTATAGAGACTGTAAGCTATAGAGGCTGTAAGCTATAGAGGCTGTAAACTATAGAGACTGTAAGCTATAGAGACTGTAAGCTATAGAGACTGTAAGCTGTAGAGACTGTAAGCAGTGACCATACCACCACACCACCAGGCCTATAGATGGCGCTGTGTAATATGTTTAACTGTGTTATCTGTGTGTATTATTACCTGGTTATATAGCAGTGACTATAAACTACCACCAGGCCTGTAGATGGCGCTGTGTTATATTTTTAACTGTTATCTGTGTGTATTATTACCTGGTATATAGCAGTGACCATAAACTACCACCACACCACCAGGCCTATAGATGGCGCTGTGTAACATGTTTAACTGTGTGATCTGTGTGTATTATTACCTGGTATATAGCAGTGACCATAAACTACCACCACACCACGGGCAGCCGTGCTCCCTCGCTGGATGATGATGAAGAGGAAGAGGATAGACTCCAGGCTATGATCTCAATGATCTGTTGGCGGAACCTCACAGATCCTAATGTCATGAAAGGTTTTTATCTATCACCTGACCCCCCACCCCCAACCCCTTACAAACTTCACTACCCACAATTCACCTCCTGGTCCATCCCTCCCCATCTTACCCACCCATCTAAACCTCTGTGTGTCTCTTTGTCCCCGTGGCCTTATCCAACAGTGCAGGGTAGGTTAGGGCATGTATGGTTGGTTGCTTGGGAGAGTTAGAGAGGGGAGAGAGGATGTCTGTTGAGTATATGCTCTCTCTTCAATACAAAATGACAAAACTAGAGACCGAGAGGGGGGGGGAGAGAGAAGGAGAGGAAAAGAGAGGGAGAGAGGATGGCTGTTGAGTATATGCTCTCTCTTCAATACAAAATGACAAAACTAGAGACCGAGAGGGGGGGGAGAGAGAAGGAGAGGAAAAGAGAGGGAGAGAGGATGGCTGTTGAGTATATGCTCTCTCTTCAATACAAAATGACAAAACTAGAGACCGAGAGGGGGGGGAGAGAGAAGGAGAGGAAAAGAGAGGGAGAGAGGATGGCTGTTGAGTATACGCTCTCTCTTTAATACAAAATGACAAAACTAGAGACCGAGAGGGGGGGGGGGTTATAGAAGGAGAGGACAAGAGAGGGAGAGAGGGCAGGGGAGAGAGAGGAAGGACAGAAATGGGGAGGGGGGGGAGAAGGAGAGGAAAAGAGAGGGGGAGAGAGAGGAAGGACAGAAATGGGAGGAGGGGGAGACGAACATGAAGCCAATCCGATGTAAGTGATTCATACTGTAGCCTAGTTACCTGAAGCCCCTTTATTCAGCATTGGCGTCAACATTCCCTTGTAGGGACCTTGAATCAACAGACTGCTTGTACTTCTGTCGATCATACCACAGAGACAGAACCATTCATTCAATTGCCAGGGTAAAAGGCTCTACGCATCGATGTACTCAGTATTCAGACTTTTTGCACATATTGTTACGTTACAGTCTTAATGTAAAATGGATGTCAGCAGTCTACACACAATACCCCCAAAAATGACAAAGCAAAAACAGGTTTTTTAAAAAACATTTTTTGCAAGTGTATTAAAATGTTTAAACAGAAAGGTATTCTGACCCTTTGCTATGAGACTCGATATTGAGCTCAGCTGCATCCTTGTTTCCATTGATTATCCTTGAGATGTTTCTACAACTTGATTGGAGTCCGCCTGTGGTAAATTCAATTGATTTGGACATGATTTGGAAAGGTACACGCCTGTCTATATAAGGTCGCACAGTTGACAGTGGATGTCAGAGCAAAAACCAAGCGATGAGGTCGAAGGAATAGTCCGTAGAGCTCCGAGACAGGATTGTGTTGGTACAGTTCTGGGGAAGGGTACCAAAACATTTCTGCAGCATTGAAGGTCCCCAAGAACACAGTGGCCTCCATCATTCTTAAATGGAAGAAGTTTGGAACCACCAAGACTCTTCCTAGAGCTGGCCGCCAGGCCAAACTGAGCAATCAATTCCCGCCTGGGAAATCAGGGGAGAAGGGCCTTGATCACTGAGGTGACCAAGACTCCGATGGTCACTCTGACAGAGTTCTAGAGTTCCTCTGTGGAGATGGGAGAACCTTCCAGAAGGACAACCATATCTGCAGCACTCCAAAAATCACGCCTTTATGGTAGAGTGGCCAGACGGAAGCCACTCCTCAGTAAAAGGCACATGGCAGCCCACCTGGAGTTTGCCATAAGGCACCTAAAGGACTCTCAGACCATGAGAAACAAGATTCTCTGGTCTGATGAAACCAGGATTGAACTCTTTGGCCTGAATGCCGAGCGTCACATTTGGAGGAAACCTGGCACCATCCCTACGGTGAAGCATGGTGGTGGCCGCATCATGCTATGGGGATTTTTTTCAGTGGCAGGGACTGGGAGACTAGTCAGGATCGAGGGAAAGATGAACGGAGCAAAGTACATGGAGATCCTTGATGAAAACCTGCTCCAGAGCGCTCAGGACCTGACTGGGGAGAAGGTTCACCTTCCAACAGGGCAACCACCCTAAGCACACAGCCAAGACAACGCCAGAGTGGCTTCGGGACAAGTCTCTGAATGTCCTTGAGTGGCCCAGCCAGAGCCCAGACTTGAACCCGATTGAACATCTCTGGAGAGACCTGAAAAATAGCTGTGCAGCAACACTCCCCATCCAACCTGACAGAGCTTGAGAGGATCTGCAGAGAACAATGGGAGAAACTCCCCAAATACAGGTGTGCCAAGCTTGTAGCGTCATACCCAAGAAGACTCAAGGCTGTAATCGCTGCCAAAGGTGCTTCAACAAAGTCCTGAGTAAAGGGTCTGAATACTTACGTAAATGTCATATTTCCATTATTTTAATTTTTTTTTACATTTGCAAACATTAATCGAAACCTGTTTTTGCTTTGTCATTATGGGGTATTGTGATGTCATTATGGGGTATTGTGATGTCATTATGGGGTATTGTGATGTCATTATGGGGTATTGTGATGTCATTATGGGGTATTATGCAAATGTCATATTTCAGTTTTTTATTTGTAGTAAATTAGCAACATTTTCTAAAAAACTGTTTTTGTTTTGTCATTATGGGGTTCTGTGTGACGATTGTTTTTTCCCCCTCATCAATTTCATACATTTTAGAATAAGGCTGATATGTGACTAAATGTGGAAAAAGTTTGGACCATGTTGGTCCCAGTTCTGATGGTCCTCTCCTCTCCTCTCAGTGGGGCAGTACCATGTTAGTCCCAGTTCTGATGGTCCTCTCCTCTCAGTGGGGCAGTACCATGTTAGTCTCAGTTCTGATGGTCCTCTCCTCTCCTCTCAGTGGGGCAGTACCATGTTAGTCTCAGTTCTGATGGTCCTCTCCTCTCCTCTCAGTGGGGCAGTACCATGTTGGTCCCAGTTCTGATGGTCCTCTCCTCTCCTCTCAGTGGGGCAGTACCATGTTGGTCCCAGTATTATGGTCCTCTCCTCTCAGTGGGGCAGTATCATGTTAGTCCCAGTTCTGATGCTCCTCTCAGTGGGGCAGTACCATGTTGGTCCCAGTTCTGATGGTCCTCTCCTCTCCTCTCAGTGGGGCAGTACCATGTTGGTCCCAGTTCTGATGGTCCTCTCCTCTCAGTGGGGCAGTACCATGTTGGTCCCAGTTCTGATGGTCCTCTCCTCTCAGTGGGGCAGTACCATGTTGGTCCCAGTTCTGATGGTCCTCTCCCCTCAGTGGGGCAGTACCATGTTTGTCCCAGTTCTGATGGTCCTCTCCTCTCAGTGGGGCAGTACCATGTTGGTCCCAGTTCTGATGGTCCTCTCCTCTCAGTGGGGCCGTACCATGTTGGTCCCAGTATTATGGTCCTCTCCTCTCAGTGGGGCAGTACCATGTTGGTCCCAGTTCTGATGGTCCTCTCCTCTTAGTGGGGCAGTACCATGTTGGTCCCAGTTCTGATGGTCCTCTCCTCCCCTCTCAGTGGGGCAGTACCATGTTGGTCCCAGTTCTGATGGTCCTCTCCTCTCCTCTCAGTGGGGCAGTACCATGTTGGTCCCAGTATGATGGTCCTCTCCTCTCAGTGGGGCAGTACCATGTTGGTCCCAGTTCTGATGGTCCTCTCCTCTCAGTGGGGCAGTACCATGTTGGTCCCAGTTCTGATGGTCCTCTCCTCTCCTCTCAGTGGGGCAGTACCATGTTGGTCCCAGTTCTGATGGTCCTCTCCTCTCCTCTCAGTGGGGCAGTACCATGTTGGTCCCAGTTCTGATGGTCCTCTCCTCTCCTCTCAGTGGGGCAGTACCATGTTGGTCCCAGTTCTGATGGTCCTCTCCTCTCCTCTCAGTGGGGCAGTACCATGTTGGTCCCAGTTCTGATGGTCCTCTCCTCTCCTCTCAGTGGGGCAGTACCATGTTGGTCCCAGTTCTGATGGTCCTCTCCTCTCAGTGGGGCAGTACCATGTTGGTCACAGTTCTGATGGTCCTCTCCTCTCCTCTCCTCTCAGTGGGGCAGTACCATGTTGGTCCCAGTTCTGATGGTCTTCTCCTCTCAGTGGGGCAGTACCATGTTGGTCCCAGTTCTGATGGTCCTCTCCTCTCAGTGGGGCAGTACCATGTTGGTCCCAGTTCTGATGGTCCTTCTCTTTGCTGTCTAGTTTTTGTTCTGGCTCCATTGTCTTCATTTATGTTCACTGCAGCCTGCCTGACGAATTAGCATGTGAGATATGCAGCAACCAGTTTCATTTTGTTTTAATAGAATGTGTTAAAAAAATGTGTATATATATCATTTCTTTCTTTCTTTCTTTCTTTGCTCTGATTTAGATTTGTCCTCTTCCTCTGTTAGTGCAGTCATTTTTCTGCGATGCTGTTCACTGTAATTCTTCACTACCCCAGGTCGTGCCCTCGTCCCTTCCATTGTGACGGCTAGGTCCTGTGGGGTTCCGCAGTAGTAGAGACAAAACTTTGGTTCCTACCCTGTTATACGTTGATTCCTACCCTGTCACACTTTGGTTCCTACCCTGTTACACTTTGTTACATGTTGGTTCCTACCCTTTCACACTTTGGTTCCTACCCTGTCACACTTTGGTTCCTACCCTGTCACACTTTGGTTCCTACCCTGTCACACTTTGGTTCCTACCCTGTCACACTTTGGTTTCTACCCTGTCACACTTTGGTTTCTACCCTGTCACACTTTGGTTTCTACCCTGTCACACTTTGGTTCCTCCCTGTCACACGTTGGTTCCTACCCTGTCACACGTTGATTCCTACCCTGTTACACGTTGGTTTCTACCCTGTTACACTGTCGTTTCTACCCTGTCACACTTTGGATCCTACCCTGTCACACTTTGGATCCTACCCTGTTTCACTGTCGTTCTACCCTGTTACACGTTGGTTTCCAACCCTGTTATACGTTGATTCCTACCCTGTCACACTTTGGTTCCTACCCTGTTACACTTTGTTACATGTTGGTTCCTACCCTTTCACACTTTGGTTCCTACCCTGTCACACTTTGGTTCCTACCCTGTCACACTTTGGTTCCTACCCTGTCACACTTTGGTTCCTACCCTGTCACACTTTGGTTCCTACCCTGTCACACTTTGGTTTCTACCCTGTCACACTTTGGTTCCTCCCTGTCACACGTTGGTTCCTACCCTGTCACACGTTGGTTCCTACCCTGTCACACGTTGATTCCTACCCTGTTACACGTTGGTTTCTACCCTGTTACACTGTCGTTCTACCCTGTCACACTTTGGATCCTACCCTGTCACACTTTGGATCCTACCCTGTTTCACTGTCGTTCTACCCTGTTACACGTTGGTTTCCAACCCTGTTATACGTTGATTCCTACCCTGTTATACGTTGATTCCTACCCTGTCGCACTTTGGTTCCTTTTTTTTAATTTATTTAACCTTTATTTAACCAGGCAAGTCAGTTAAGAACACATTCTTATTTTCAATGACGGCCTGGGAACAGTGGGTTAACTGCCTGTTCAGGGGCAGAACGACAGATTTGTACCTTGTCAGCTCGGGGGTTTGAACTCGCAACCTTCCGGTTACTAGTCCAACGCTCTAACCACTAGGCTACGCTGCCGCCCCTACCCTGTCACACTTTGGTTCCTACCCTGTCACACTTTGGTTCCTACCCTGTCACACTTTGGTTTCTACCCTGTCACACTTTGGTTCCTCCCTGTCACACTTTGGTTCCTACCCTGTCACACGTTGATTCCTACCCTGTTACACGTTGGTTTCTACCCTGTTACACTGTCGTTTCTACCCTGTCACACTTTGGTTCCTACCCTGTCCCACTTTGGATCCTACCCTGTCACACTTTGGATCCTACCCTGTCACACTTTGGATCCTACCCTGTTTCACTGTCGTTCTACCCTGTTACACGTTGGTTTCCAACCCTGTTATACGTTGATTCCTACCCTGTTATACGTTGATTCCTACCCTGTTATACGTTGGTTTCCTACCCTGTTACACTTTGGTTCCTACCCTGTCACAGTATCGTTATGTCAAGGGGTTGCATTACCAAAAACCCTAAAGTCACTTCCTGTTGAACTTTGAATTCAATTTGGCCCCAAAAAAAGACCTTTTCTAGAGAGTGTGAATGCGGGGTCTCCTGTCCAGGCAGCATGTTATGTTTTATCATTTTCATTTCATGGTTTTTCTGCTGAACAGTCAAAGAGCAGCTACTCATATTTATAACAGATCATCAGCTCCATCCTGAAGAATTAAGGTGAAGAGCATTTCTTTAATGTTTCCATTTTTCAGATTCTTTCTACTTTTGGTTTACCCTTATTGTCATCCTTTTAGTTTTTTTGTTTTAGTGGGGTTTTTCTGTTGTTATGTTCTGGCTTTATGCTTCCTGCATGGCCTGAGAACCCCGCTGCCCTGTCTCTCTCCTCCTGGTCCTTCTCCTCTCCTCTCCTCCTGGCCTTCTCCTCTTCTCCTGTCCTTCTCCTCTCCTCCTGGCCTTCTCCTCTCCTCCTGGCCTTCTCCTCTCAAGCTCTCCTGTCCTCCTGGCCTCCTCTCCTCCTGGTCCTTCTCTTCTCCTGCCCTGTCTCTCTCCTCCTGGCCTTCTCCTCTCCTGCTCTCCTCTCCTCCTGGTCCTTCTCTTCTCCTCTCCTCCTGGCCTTCTCCTCTCACGCTCTCCTCCTGGCCTTCTCCTCTCCTCTCCTCCTGGCCTTCTCCTCTCCCACACTCCTCTCCTCCTGGCCTTCTCCTCTCCCGCTCTCCTCTCCTCCTGGTCCTTCTCTTCTCCTCTCCTCCTGGCCTTCTCCTCTCACGCTCTCCTCCTGGCCTTCTCCTCTCCTCTCCTCCTGGCCTTCTCCTCTCCCGCTCTCCTCTCCTCCTGGTCCTTCTCCTCTCCTCTCCTCCTGGCCTTCTCCTCTCCTCTCCTCCTGGCCTTCTCCTCTCACGCTCTCCTCCTGGCCTTCTCCTGTCACGCTCTCCTCTCCTCCTGGCCTTCTCCTCTCCTCCTGGCCTTCTCCTCTCCCGCTCTCCTCCTGGTCCTTCTCCTCTCCTCCTAGCCTTCTCCTCTCCTCCTGGTCCTTCTCCTCTCCAGCTCTCCTCTCCTCCTGGTCCTTTTCCTCTCCTCTCCTCTTGGTCTTCTCCTCTCCCGCTCTCCTCTCCTCCTGGTCCTTTGCCTCTCCCGCTCTCCTCTCCTCCTGGTCCTTCTCCTCTCTCCCTGGCCTCCTCTCCTCCTGGTCTTCTCCTCTCCCGCTCTCCTCTCCTCTTGGTCTTCTCCTCTCCTCTCCTAATGTTTTTTTAGCTCTTGTGGAGCTGGTCTGTTCTCCATGTTGTCTTCTCTCTGCCCCAGCATGCTCTGCTCTGTCTGCTCGCTTCCTTCCTTTGGTTTCCAAAACTCTCACTTCCTATTCATTTCCATGTGTTTGTTTATTCTCAGTATAATATGTGTTTTATGATGACTGTCTGACTCACTTACAGACAATCACATACATAAATGTATACCTCATCTACAGTTGTAGTCAGAAGTTTACATACACCTTAGCCAACTACATTTAAACTCAGTTTTTCACAATTCCTGACATTTAATCCTAGTAAATCATCACTTTATTTTAAGAATGTGAAATGTCAGAATAATAGTAGAGAGTGATTTATTTCAGCTTTTATTTCTTTCATCACATTCCCAGTGGGTCAGAAGTTTCCATACACTCAATTAGTATTTGGTAGCATTGCCTTTAAATTGTTTAACTTGGGTCAAACGTTTCAGGTAGCCTTCCACAAGCTTCCCACAATAAGTTGGGTGAATTTTGGCCCATTCCTCCTGACAGAGCAGGTGTAACTGAGTCAGGTTTGTAGGCCTCCTTGCTCACACACTCTTTTTCAGTTCTGCACACAAATGTTCTATAGGATTGAGGTCAGGGCTTTGTGATGGCCTCTCCAATATCTTGACTTTGTTGTCCTTAAGCCATTTTGCCACAGCTTTGGAAGTATGCTTGGGGTCATTGTCCATTTGGAAGACCCATTTGCGACCAAGCTTTAACCTCCTGACTGATGTCTTGAGATTTTGCTTCAATATATCCACATAATTTTCCTCCCTCATGACGCCATCTATTTTGTGAAGTGCACCAGTCCCTCCTGCAGCAAAGCACCCCCACAACATGATGCTGCCACCCCCGTGCTTCACGGTTGGGATGGTGTTCTTCGGCTTGCAATCCTCCCACTTTTTCTTCCAAACATAACGATGGCCATTATGGCCAAACAGTTCTATTTTTGTTACATCAAACCAAAGGACATTTCTCCAAAAAGTACAATCTTTGTCCCCATGTGAAGTTGCAAACCGTAGTCTGGCTTTTTAATGGCGGTTTTGGAGCAGTGGCTTCTTCCTTGCTGAGCGGCCTTTCAGGATATGTTGATATGGGACTCGTTTTACTGTGGATATAGATACTTTTGTACCCGTTTCCTCCAGCATCTTCACAAGGTCCTTTGCTGTTGTTCTGGGATTGATTTGCACTTTTCGCACCAACTTATGTTCATCTCTAGGAGTCAGAACGCGTCTCCTTCCTGAGCGGCATGACGGTTGCGTGGTCCCATGGTGTACCTTCAGGCGTTTGGAAATTGCTCCCAAGGATGAACCAGACTTGTGGAGGTCTACAATTTTTTCTGAGATTTTGGCTGATTTCTTTAGATTTTCCCATGATGTCAAGCAAAGAGGCACTGAGTTTGAAGGTAGACCTTGAAATACATCCACAGGTACACCTCCAATTGACTCAAATAATGTCAATTACCTTATCAGAAGCTTCTAAAGCCATGACATTACTTTCTGGAATTTTCCAAGCTGTTTAAAGGCGCAGTCAACTTAGTGTATGTAAACTTCTGACCCAGTGGAATTGTGATACAGTGAATTATAAGTGAAATAATCTGTCTGTAAACAATTGTTGGAAAAATGACTTGTGTCATGCACAAAGTAGATGTCCTAACTGACTTGCCAAAACTATAGTTTGTTAACAAGAAATTTGTGGAGTGGTTGAAAAACAAGTTTAATGACTCCAAACCAAATATATCTAAACCTAAGTGAAAACTGTAAACTTCCGACTTCAACTGTATGTGAGCAATGTACGCAAAATGAAAAATACAATATTTGAAAGAGCAATTGTTTTTTTTATGAATCTGAAATCGATAAAGAGAGTAATCTCTCTCTACCTTAATGAATTGATGTCATGTACAGTAACAGATGATGTCATTGTAGCCAGACAAGGGATGTTAGCTAGATTAGTTTAGTGTCTCACCTTTAATCTTCTCTGTCCCTGCTTATTGTTTGATCTCTTCTGTCGCTGTTGTACTTCCCCTCCATCACTTTCTCTCTCTCTCCATCGTTACTCTCTCCCTTCTCTGTCCGTCCATCTCTCTCCCTCTCTCTCTCCATCGTTATTCTCTCCCTTCTCTGTCCATCCATCTCTCTCTCTCCCTCTCTCTCTCTCCCTTCTCTGTCCATCCATCACTTTCTCTCTCTCTCCATCGTTACTCTCTCCCTTCTCTGTCCATCCATCTCTCTCCCTCTCTCTCTCTCCATCGTTACTCTCTCCCTTCTCTGTCCATCCATCTCTCTCCCTCTCTCTCTCTCCATCGTTACTCTCTCCCTTCTCTGTCCATCCATCTCTCTCCCTCTCTCTCCCTCCATCGTTACTCTCTCCCTTCTCTGTCCATCCATCTCTCTCCCCTCTCTCTCTCTCTATTCTCCTTCTCTCTCCATTCTCCCCTCTCCCTCTCTCTCCATCCTCCCTCTCTCCATCTTCCCTCTCTCTTCATTCTCCCTCTCTCTTCATTCTCCCTCTCTCTCCATTTCCCTCTCTCTCCATTCTCCATCCTCCCTCTCTCTCTCTCTCCCCCATCTCCCCTCTGTCTCTCTCTCTCTCTCTCTCTCTCTCTCTCTCTCCCCCTCCTCCTCCAGACCATGGGGAGATGATGGACATCCAGGGAGCCTATACGGGAGGCAGCCCATCGTCATGGCAGCAGGCAGCAGAGTGCACCAGTCACATGTCGTCATGTCTGTGTTGCTCCACAAGGGGCAGTAATGTCTCCTTGGAAAACCCAGCAGGCTGCACCTGCATCCATGACCGGTGAGAATATATACACACACACACACACACACACACACACACACACACACAGACACACGGACACACACACACACACACACACACACGGACACACACGGACACACACACACACACACACACACACACACACATGGACACACACACACACACACACTCACATGGACACACACACTCACACACACATGGACACACACACACACACACACACACACACACACTCACACACACATGGACATACACACACATGGACACACACAACTAACGAACTCACACACACATGCATGCACACACACAGAGTCCGTTACTCACACACACACGGACTCACACAACTAACGAACTCACACATACATGCATGCACACACACAGAGTCCGTTACTCACACAGAGTCCGTTACTCACACAGAGTCCGTTACTCACACAGAGTCCGTTACTCACACAGAGTCCTGATTCATCACATCATTATTTGATAACCTGAAATCATTCTATCATCATCTCACCGTTGTGCGTGTGTTTCCCTTTTCCAGTATCCCTCTGAAGATGCTGTGCCAGAATATGAAAAGGCAGATCTTGTCCAGGGCCTTCTACGGATGTAAGTCTGTCTGTGTTCGTTCTCTCAAAGTAGTTTGTTTCTCAGTTCCCTGTTCAGTCATAAAGGGAGTGATCTCCTGTCTTCTTTTGTCTGTCTTTCTCTCCACTCCTTCCTTCCTGTCTCACGCCCTCTGTCCTCTCTCTTTGTCTCCCTCCCTCCCTACTCCGCTTCCTCCCTTCCCCGCTTCCTCCCTCCCCCCCTTCCTCCCTCCCCCGCTTCTGCCCTTCCTCCCTCCACCGCTTCCTCCCTCCCCCGCTCTCTCCCTTCCTCCCTCCTCCCCTTCCTCCCTCCCCCGCTTCCTCCCTTCCTCCCTCCCCCGCTTCCTCCCTTCCTCCCTCCCTACCTTCCCCCCTACCCCCCTACCTTCCCCCGCTCCCTCCCTCCCTCCCTACCCCCCTCCCCCGCTTCCTCCCTTCCTCCCTCCCTACCTTCCCCCCTACCTTCCCCCGCTCCCTCCCTCCCCCGCTCCCTTCCTCCCTACCCCCCTCCCTCCCTCCCTTCCCCCGCTCCCTCTCTCCCCCGCTCCCTTCCTCCCTACCCCCCTCCCTCCCTACCCCCCTCCCCATCCCGCTCCCTCCCTACCCCCCTTCCTCCCTACCCTGCTCCCTCCCTACCCCTCTCCCTCCCCACCTGCTCCCTCCCTCCCCCGTTCCCTCCCTCCCTCCCTCCCTACCCCGCTCCCACCCTCTCTCCCTCCCCCGCTCCCTCCCTCCTTCTTCCCTCAGGGCTGGCCTACTGTCGACATCTGTCCACGGTCCGTACCCACCTGTCAGCACTGGTCAGCCACAACATTGTCCTTCCTGACAAACCTTGCGAGGCATCGGGGGGACTGAGCAGAGACGTGTGGAAAAAGTACCAGAAAGATTGCAAGGTGGGTTAGTGGCTGGCTGGGTGGGTGGCTAGATGGACGGCTGGGTGGGTGGCTAGATGGACGGCTGGGTGGGTGGCTAGATGGACGGCTGGGTGGGTGGCTAGATGGACGGCTGGGTGGGTGGCTAGATGGACGGCTGGGTGGGTGGCTAGATGGACGGCTGGGTGGGTGGCTAGATGGACGGCTGGGTGGGTGGCTAGATGGACGGCTGGTTGGGAGGCTAGATGGACGGCTGGGTGGGTGGCTAGATGGACGGCTGGGTGGGTGGCTAGATGGACGGCTGGTTGGGCGGCTAGGTGGGTGGCTGGCTGGGTGGGCGGGCGGGTGGCTGGCTGGGTGGGCGGGCGGGCGGCTAAATGGACGGCTAGCAAAGTGGCTGGCTGGCTAGGTGGCTGGCTATGTGGATGGCTGTGTAGCTGGCTGACTATGTGGATGGCTGGGTGGGTGGATGGCTGCGTGGCTGGGTGGCTTGGTGGCTGGCTGGGTGGATGGCTTGGTGGATGGCTGCGTGGCTGGGTGGGTGGCTGGGTGGCTGGCTGACTGGGAGGATGGCTGGGTGGGTGGCTTGGTGGCTGGCTGGCTGACTGGCTGGGTGGATGGCTGTGTAGCTGGCTGTGTAGCTGGCTGACTGGCTGGGTGGATGGCTGTGTAGCTGGCTGGGTGGATGGCTGGCTGGGTGGATGGCTGTGTAGCTGGCTGGGTGGCTGGCTGACTGACTGGCTGCGTGGATGGCTGTGTTGCTGGCTGGGTGGATGGCTAGGTGGCTGGCTATGTGGATGGCTGTGTAGCTGGCTGGCTATGTGGATGGCTGGGTGGGTGGATGGCTATGTGACTGGCTGTGTAGCTGGCTGGCTATGTGGATGGCTGGATGGGTTGCTGACTGGCTGGGTGGATGGCTAGGTGGCTGGCTGTGTGGATGGCTGTGTAGTTGACTGGCTATGTGGATGGCTGGCTGGGTGGATGGCTGCGTGGCTGGCTGGCTGGGTGGGTGGCTTGGTGGCTGACTGGGTGGGTGGCTGACTGGCTGGCTGGGTGGCTGGCTGGGTGGGTGGCTGGCTGGCTGGGTGGGTGGTTTGGTGGCTGACTGGGTGGGTGGCTGACTGGCTGGGTGGGTGGGTGGCTGGGTGGGTGGTTTGGTGGCTGACTGGGTGGGTGGCTGACTGGCTGGGTGGCTGGCTGGGTGGCTGGCTGGGTGGCTGGTTTGGTGGCTGACTGGGTGGGTGGCTGACTGGCTGGGTGGGTGGGTGGCTGGGTGGCTGGCTGGGTGGGTGGTTTGGTGGCTGACTGGGTGGGTGGCTGACTGGCTGGGTGGCTGGCTGGGTGGGTGGTTTGGTGGCTGACTGGGTGGGTGGCTGACTGGCTGGGTGGGTGGGTGGCTGACTGGCTGGGTGGGTGGGTGGATGGCTGGGTGGGTGGTTTGGTGGCTGACTGGGTGGGTGGCTGACTGGCTGGGTGGCTGGCTGGGTGGGTGGTTTGGTGGCTGACTGGGTGGGTGGCTGACTGGCTGGGTGGCTGGCTGGGTGGGTGGTTTGGTGGCTGACTGGGTGGGTGGCTGACTGGCTGGGTGGGTGGTTGGGTGGTTTGGTGGCTGACTGGGTGGGTGGCTGACTGGCTGGGTGGGTGGGTGGCTGGGTGGCTGGCTGGGTGGGTGGTTTGGTGGCTGACTGGGTGGGTGGCTGACTGGCTGACTGGCTGGGTGGGTGGCTGACTGGCTGGGTGGCTGACTGGCTGGGTGGCTGGCTGGGTGGGTGGTTGGGTGGCTGACTGGGTGGGTGGCTGACTGGCTGACTGGCTGGGTGGCTGACTGGCTGACTGGCTGGGTGGGTGGCTGACTGGGTGGGTGGGTGGCTGACTGGGTGGCTGGCTGGGTGGCTGGCTGGGTGGGTGGCTGGGTGGGTGGCTGGGTGGGTGGCTGACTGGGTGGGTGGCTGACTGGGTGGGTGGCTGACTGGGTGGGTGGCTGACTGGGTGGGTGGCTGACTGGGTGGGTGGCTGGCTGGGTGGGTGGGTGGGTGGGTGGCTGGCTGGGTGGGTGGGTGGCTGACTGGGTGGGTGGCTGACTGGCTGGGTGGGTGGCTGACTGGGTGGCTGGCTGGCTGGCTGGGTGGGTGGCTGACTGGGTGGCTGGCTGGCTGGCTGGGTGGGTGGCTGACTGGGTGGCTGGCTGGCTGGCTGGGTGGCTGGCTGGGTGGGTGGTTTGGTGGCTGGCTGGGTGGGTGGCTGGGTGGGTGGCTGGGTGGGTGGCTGGGTGGGTGGGTGGGTGGGTGGCTGGCTGGCTGGGTGGCTGGCTGGCTGGGTGGGTGGCTGGCTGGCTGGGTGGGTGGCTGGCTGGCTGGCTGGCTGGCTGGCTGGCTGGCTGGGTGGGTGGCTGGCTGGGTGGCTGGGTGGGTGGGTGGGTGGGTGGCTGGGTGGCTGGGTGGGTGGGTGGCTGGCTGGCTGGGTGGCTGGCTGGCTGGCTGGCTGGCTGGCTGGGTGGGTGGCTGGCTGGCTGGGTGGCTGGCTGGCTGGGTGGGTGGCTGGCTGGCTGGGTGGGTGGCTGGCTGGCTGGCTGGCTGGGTGGGTGGCTGGGTGGGTGGCTGGCTGGCTGGCTGGCTGGGTGGCTGGCTGGCTGGGTGGGTGGCTGGGTGGCTGGGTGGGTGGGTGGCTGGGTGGCTGGGTGTAATGTTGCAGCTTGTCCTCTAAAAGGGGTCAACATAAACATCACTCTATGCTCAGTAATCACATTCAATTCAAGAAGAAATTCATGTCCACATGGTGTTGTTGGTTAGAGAAGTAAACCAACTTCAAATAAGTATGTTTTGGGGGTAGCTATGAGAGATACGTGAGGGTTGGGGGTAGCTATGAGAGATACGTGAGGGTTGGGGGTAGCTATGAGAGATACGTGAGGGTTGGGGGTAGCTATGAGAGATATGTGAGGGTTGGGGGATAGCTATGAGAGATATGTGAGGGTTGGGGGTAGCTATGAGAGATATGTGAGGGTTGGGGGATAGCTATGAGAGATATGTGAGGGTTGGGATTAGCTATGAGAGATATGTGAGGGTTGGGGGGTAGCTATGAGAGATATGTGAGGGTTGGGGGTAGCTATGAGAGATACGTGAGGGTTGGGGGTAGCTATGAGAGATATGTGAGGGTTGGGGGTAGCTATGAGAGATATGTGAGGGTTGGGGGATAGCTATGAGAGATATGTGAGGGTTGGGATTAGCTATGAGAGACACGAGAGGGTTGGGGTAGCTATGAGAGACAGGAGAGGGTTGGGATTAGCTATGAGAGACACGAGAGGGTTGGGGGTAGCTTTGAGAGACACGAGAGGGTTGGGGGTAGTAGCTATGAGAGACACGAGAGGGTTGGGGGTAGCTATGAGAGACACGAGAGGGTTGGGGGTAGCTATGAGAGACACGAGAGGGATGGGGGTAGCTATGAGAGACACGAGAGGGATGGGGGTAGCTATGAGAGACACGAGAGGGTTGGGGGTAGTAGCTATGAGAGATCGGAGGGGGTTGGGGGTAGCTGTGAGAGATAGGAGAGAGACATGAGGTTGGGGGTAGCTATGAGAGAGATCCAGTTGCAGAGGGAGGTGTTTAGTCCCAGAGTCCTTAGCTTAGTGATGAGCTTTGTGGGCACTATGGTGTTGAACGCTGAGCTGTTGTCAATGAACTGCATTCATACATAGGTGTTCCTTTTGTCCAGGTGAGAAAGGGCAGTTTGGAGTGCGATTGAGATTACGTCATCTGAGGATCTGTTGGGGTGGTATGCGAATTGGAGTGGGTCTAGAGTGTCAGGTAGGGTGGAGGTGATATGGTCCTTGACTAGTCTCTCAAAGCACTTCATGATGACAGAAGTGAGTGCTACGAGGAGGTAGTCATTTAGCTCAGTTACCTTAGCTTTCGTGGGCACAGAAACAATGTTGGCCCTCTTGAAGCATGTGGGAACAGCAGACTGCGACAGGGATTGATTGAAGATGTCCGTAAACACACCAGCCAGCTGGTCTGCGCATGCTCTGAGGACGCGGCTGGGGATGCCGTCTGGGCCTGCAGCCCTGCGAGGGTTAACACGTTTAAATGTTTTACTCACGTTGGCTGCAGTGAAGGAGAGCCCGCAGGTTTTGGTAGCGGGCCGTGTCAGTGGCACTGTATTGCCCTCAAAGCGAGCAAAGAAGTTTAATTTGTCTGGGAGCAAGACATCGTGGTCTGCGACGGGGCTGGTTTTTGTTTTGTAGTCCGTGATTGACTGTAGACCCTGCCACATACCTCTCGTGTCTGAGCCGTTGAATTGCGACTTTACTTTGTCTCTATACTGACGCTTAGCTTGTTTGATTGCTTTGCGGAGGGAATAGCTACACTGTTTGTATTCGGTCATGTCACCTTGCCCTGATTTAAAAGCAGTGGTTCGTGCTTTCAGTTTTGCGCGAATGCTGCCATCAATCCACGGTTTCTGGTTGGGGAATGTTTTAATAGACGCTGTCGGTACAACATAACCGATGCACTTGCTAATAAACTCGCTCACCGAATCAGCATATTCATCAATGTTGTTGTTCGACGCTATGCGGAACATATCCCAGTCCACGTGATCGAAGCAATCTTGAAGCGTGGAATGCTATTGGTCGGACCAGCGTTGAACAGACCTGAGCACGGGTGCTTCCTGTTTTAGTTTCTGTCTATAGGCTGGGAGCAACAAAATGGAGTTGTGGTCAGCTTTTCCGGAAGGGGGGCGGGGGAGGGCCTTATATGCGTCACGGAAGTTAGAATAACAATGATCCAGGGTTTTGCCAACCCGGGTTGCGCAATCGATATGCTGGTACAATTTAGGGAGCCTTGTTTTTAGATTAGCCTTGTTATTGTCCTGTTGAAAAACAAATGATTGTCCCACTAAGCGTAAACCAGATGGGATGGCGTATCGCTGCAGAATGCTCTGGTAGCCATGCTGGTTAAGTGTGCCTTGAATTCTAAATAAATCACTGACAGTGTCACCAGCAAAGCACCCTCACACAATCACACCTCCTCCTCCATGCTTCACGGTGGAAACCACACATTCGGAGATCATCCGTTCACCTGCTCTGCGTCTCAAAGACACAGCAGTTTGGAACCAAAAATCTCAAAGTTGGACTCGTCAGACCAAAGGACAGATTTCCACCGGTCTAATGTCCATTGCTTGTGTTTCTTGGCCCAAGCTAGTATCTTCTTCTTATTGGTGTCCTTTAGTAGTGATTTATTTGCTGCAATTCGACCATGAAGGCCTGATTCACGCAGTCTCCTCTGAAAAGTTGATGTTGAGATGTGTATGTTATTTAATCTCTGTGAAGCATTTATTTGGGCTGCAATCTGAGGTGCAGTTAACTATAATGAACTTGAGAGCCAGTTTCACCATAGCGCTTGATGGTGTTTGCAACTGCACTTGAGGACACTTTAAAAGTTCTTGAAATTTTCCAGATTGACTGACCTTGTCTTAAATTAATGATGAACTGTTGTTTCTCTTTGCTTATTTGAGCTGTTCATGCCAGCTTTACTGATCTGAATCATTGTCTTGGTCTCTCTCTCTACTGTTCTGTCTCATAGCTTTTAGCCGTACCCTTATCCTACTCCTCCTCTGTTCCTCTGGTGATGTAGAGGTGAATCCAGGCCCTGCAGTGCCTAGCTCCACTCCTATTCCCCAGGCGCTCTCCTTTAATTACTTCTGTAACCATAATAGCCTTGGTTTCATGCATGTTAATTAACATTAGAAGCCTCCTCCAGAAGTTTGTTTAATTCACTGCTTTAGCACACTCTGCCAACCCGGATGTTCTAGCCGAGTCTGAATCCTGGCTCCGTCCCTAACTATAACATTTTCAGACAAGATAGAACGGCCAAAGGGGGCGGTGTTGCAATCTACTGCAGAGATAGCCTGCAGAGTTCTGTCCTACTATCCAGGTCTGTACCCAAACAATTTTAACTTCTACTTTTAAAAATACAACTCTCTAAAAACAAGTTTCTCACCATTGCCACCTGCTATAGACCACCCTCTGCCCCCAGCTGTGCTCTGGACACCATATGTGAACTGATTGCCCCCCATCTATCTTCAGAGCTCGTGCTGCTAAGTGACCTAAACTGGGAACATGCTTAACACCCCAGCCATCCTACAATCTAAGCTTGATGCCCTCAATCTCACACAAATTATCAATGAACCTACCAGATACCACCCCAAATCTGTAAACACGGGCACCCTCATAGATATCATCCTGACCAACTTGCCCTCTAAATACACCTCTGCTGTTTTCAACCAAGATCTCAGTGATCATTGCCTCATTGCCTCGCTGACCCATCCGTAATGGGTCTGCGTTCAAACGAACTCATCACTGTAAAACGCTCCCTGAAACACTTCAGCGAGCAGGTCTTTCTAATTGACCTGGCCCGGGTATCCTGGAAGGATATTGACCTCATCCCGACAGTAGAGGATGCCTGGTTATTTTTTTTAAATGCCTTCCTGACCATTTAAAATTGTATTTATTTTACCTTTATTTAACTAGGCAAGTCAGTTAAGAACAAATTCTTATTTTCAATGACGGCCTAGGAACAGTGGGTTAACTGCATGGCAGGGGCAGAACGACAGATTCATGCCCCATTCAAGAAATTTTGAACCAGGAACAGATATAGCTCTTGATTCTCTCCAGACCCAACTGCCCTTAACTAGCACAAAAACATCCTATGGCATTCTACATTAGCATCGAACAGCCCCTGTGATATGCAACTTTTCAGGGAAGTTAGAAACTAATATACACAGGCAGTTAGAAAAGCCAAGGCTAGCTTTTTCAAGCAGAAATTTGCTTCCTGCAACACAAACTCAAAAAAGTTCTGTGACACTGTAAAGACCATGGAGAATAAGAACACCTCCTCCCAGCTGCCCACTGCACTGAGGATAGGAAACTCTGTCACCACCGATAAATCCACTATAATTGAAAATGTCAATAAGCATTTTTTTTACGGCTGGCCATGCTTTCCACCTGGCTACCCCGGTCAACAACACTGCACCCCCCACAGCAACTCGCCCAAGCCTTCCCCATTTCTTCTTCTCCCAAATCCAGCCAGCTGATGTTCTGAAAGAGCTGCAAAATCTGGACCCCTACAAATCAGCCGGGCTAGACAATCTGGACCCTTTCTTTCTAAAATTATCTGCCAAAATTGTTGCCACCCCTATTACTAGCCTGTTCAACCTCCCTTTCGTGTCGTCTTAGATTCCCAAAGATTGGAAAGCAGCCGCGGTCATCCCCCTCTTCAAAAGGGGGGGACACTCTAGACCCAAACTGCTACAGACCTATAACTATCCTACCCTGCCTTTCTAAGATCTTCGAAAGCCAAGTCAACAAACAGATTACCGACCATTTCAAATCCCACCGCTCCTTCTCCACTATGCAATCTGGTTTCCGAGCTGGTCACGGGTGCACCTCAGCCACGCCCAAGGTCCTAAACGATATCTTAACCGCCATCGATAAGAAACAATACTGTGCAGCCGTATTCATTGACCTGGCCAAGGCTTTCGACTCTGTCAATCACCACATCCTCATCGGCAGACTCGATAGCCTTGGTTTCTCAAATGATTTCCTCGCCTGGTTCACCAACTACTTCTCTGATAGAGTTCAGTGTCACCAGCTGTCAGAGCAGCTCACAGATTGCTGCACCTGTACATAGCCCATCTATAATTGAACCCAAACATCTACCTCTCCCCCTACTGTATTTATTTATTTTGCTCCCCATTATTTTTTCTACTTTGTACATTCTTCCACTGCAAATCTACCATTCCAGTTTTTTACTTGCTATATTGTATTTACTTTGCCACCATGGCCTTTACCTCCCTTATCTCACCTCATTTGCTCACATCGTATATAGACTTATTTTTCTACTGTATTACTGACTGTATGTTTGTTTTATTCCATGTGTAACTCTGTTGTTGTATTGTGTCGAACTGCTTTGCTTTATCTTGGCCAGGTCACAGTTGTAAATGAGAACTTGTTCTCAACTAGCCTATCTGGTTAAATAAAGGTGTTCTCAACTAGCCTACCTGGTTAAATAAAGGTGTTCTCAACTAGCCTACCTGGTTAAATAAAGGTGTTCTCAACTAGCCTACCTGGTTAAATAAAGGTGTTCTCAACTAGCCTATCTGGTTAAATAAAGGTGTTCTCAACTAGCCTACCTGGTTAAATAAAGGTGTTCTCAACTAGCCTACCTGGTTAAATAAAGGTGTTCTCAACTAGCCTATCTGGTTAAATAAAGGTGAAATAAAATAAAATAAATTGTCTCTCTCTTTCTCTAGAACTATAAAGAGTTGGAGTTGTTGTGGCTGGTGTATTACGGAGGTGTACAGCATGACATCAGGAAGGAAGTCTGGCCCTTCCTGCTGGGTCACTACAAGTTTGGCATGGGCAAGAAGGACATGAGCCAGGTAGCTAACAATACATATGTCTCTCTGTCTCTGTGTTTTAAGATCTGGCCACATGTACCCCACCAGAGACGGGGTTCAATAGTTGTTTCCACTTCCTGTCTTTTACTGTAACCCCTCTCAGTTTCCAAATGTCATAAATATATTTATAATAAACATCTTGTCATACCGTGTTGGTCTGTAGATCGATGAGAAGATCGGTGCACGGTACCAGCAGGTGATGAAGGAGTGGAAGGCCTGCGAGGTGATCGTCAAGCAGAGAGACAAAGAGATGCAGTCGGCCATCTTTGCTAATCTGTCTTCAGGAAGCAGCATAGAGAGCCACGTCCTCAGACACAGAGACTCCACTCTCTGCAATGAGGTGGGTTGGTTGGTTGATTAATTGGTTGGTTGATTGATTGGTTGATTAATTGGTTGGTTGATTGAATAAAGTTTATTTATTTAATCATTATAAAAACACAAACATGACATATAACTAGAAAGGGTTCCTGTTTGTTTTAGCTGTTTATAAAAATAAAAACATCTCTACCCCTCCTCCCTCCTCCTCCCCCCTTCTCCGTCCTCCCCAATCCTCCTGCCTTCTCCCTCCTTTTCCTCCCTCCTCCTCCCCCCTTCTTCATCCTCCTGCCCTCTCCCCCCTTATCCTCCCTCCTCCCCCTTTCTCCGTCCTCCTCAATCCTCCTGCATTCTCCCTCCTTTTCCTCCCTCCTCCTCCCCCCTTCTTCATCCTCCTGCCCTCTCCCCCCTTATTCTCCCTCCTCCTCTGCCCTTCTCCGTCCTCCCCAATCCTCCTGCCCTCTCCCCCCTTATCCTCCCTCCTCCTCTGCCCTTCTCCGTCCTCCCCAATCCTCCTGCCCTCTCCCCCCTTATCCTCCCTCCTCCTCTGCCCTTCTCCGTCCTCCCCAATCCTCCTGCCTTCTCCCTCCTTTTCCTCCCTCCTCCTCCCCCCTTCTTCATCCTCCTGCCCTCTCCCCCCTTATCCTCCCTCCTCCCCCTTTCTCCGTCCTCCTCAAGCCTTCTGCATTCTCCCCCCTTCCTCCCTCCTCCTCAAGCCTCCTGCCTCCTCCCTCCTTTTCCTCCCTCCTCCCCCTTCCTCCCTCCTCCTCCTCCCCCCTTCTCCGTCCTCCCCAACCCTCCTGCTTTCTCCTCCCTCCTGCCAGGTGTTCATGTCAGTGGATGAGCCCGACGCAGGGGCGGGGTGGCAGGAAACCCCAGGAGGGGGGGTGGGAGACACCCCCGGCCACTCTACAGTGATTCTCCCCGCAGCCAGTGGGGCACTAGCTCCTGATGAGTGCCCCCTAGTGGAGTTTGACTCCCCTGACTCCGGGCACTCTCAGATTCTCTCCTCTATCAGCGATGGACAGAGCACGGAGGAGAAGGGGGGAGCCGGGCAGGAGGGAGGAGCCGGGGAGGAGGCTCGGCCACACTCGTACAGTGTGACGGAGGAGAAGGGGCGACAGGATTGGTTGAGTGAGGAGATGCTGTGCAGTCAGCTGGATAAGTTGATGACCAATGAGAATGGAGGAGCAGAGGGGATGCCTTCACTCTCATCCTATACAGTAAGTACTGGACACACATACACACACACACACAGACACCGACACAGACACAGCGACAGATACTCAATAAAGAGCATCATTGAATTGCATATCGAAACACATAGATCAGTACTGTTCTGGATGCTGTTCTGGATGCTGTTCTGGGTACTGTTCTGGATACTGTTCTGGGTACTGTTCTGGATACTGTTCTGAGTACTGTTCTGGGTACTGTTCTGAGTACTGTTCTGAGTACTGTTCTGAGTACTGTTCTGAGTACTGTTCTGGGTACTGTTCTGGATACTGTTCTGGATACTGTTCTGAGTACTGTTCTGGTTACTGTTCTGGTTACTGTTCTGAGTACTGTTCTGAGTACTGTTCTGAGTACTGTTCTGAGTACTGTTCTGGATGCTGTTCTGAGTACTGTTCTGGGTACTGTTCTGGATACTGTTCTGAGTACTGTTCTGAGTACTGTTCTGGATGCTGTTCTGAGTACTGTTCTGGATGCTGTTCTGGATGCTGTTCCGGATGCTGTTCTAGTTACTGTTCTGAGTACTGTTCTGAGTACTGTTCTGGGTACTGTTCTGGGTACTGTTCTGAGTACTGTTCTGGGTACTGTTCTGAGTACTGTTCTGGGTACTGTTCTGAGTACTGTTCTGGGTACTGTTCTGAGTACTGTTCTGAGTACTGTTCTGAGTACTGTTCTGAGTACTGTTCTGAGTACTGTTCTGGATGCTGTTCTGAGTACTGTTCTGGATGCTGTTCTGGATGCTGTTCCGGATGCTGTTCTAGTTACTGTTCTGAGTACTGTTCTGAGTACTGTTCTGGGTACTGTTCTGAGTACTGTTCTGAGTACTGTTCTGGGTACTGTTCTGGGTACTGTTCTGAGTACTGTTCTGAGTACTGTTCTGGGTACTGTTCTGGGTACTGTTCTGGGTACTGTTCTGGATACTGTTCTGGATACTGTTCTGAGTACTGTTCTGAGTACTGTTCTGGATGCTGTTCTGAGTACTGTTCTGGATGCTGTTCCGGATGCTGTTCTAGTTACTGTTCCGAGTACTGTTCCGAGTACTGTTCCGAGTACTGTTCCGGGTACTGTTCCGGGTACTGTTCCGGGTACTGTTCTGGATACTGTTCCGGGTACTGTTCCGGGTACTGTTCCGAGTACTGTTCCGAGTACTGTTCCGGGTACTGTTCCGGGTACTGTTCCGGGTACTGTTCCGGTTACTGTTCCGGGTACTGTTCCGGGTACTGTTCCAAGTACTGTTCCAAGTACTGTTCCGGGTACTGTTCCGGGTACTGTTCCGGGTACTGTTCCGGGTACTGTTCCGGGTACTGTTCCGGATACTGTTCCGGGTACTGTTCCGGGTACTGTTCCGGGTACTGTTCCGGGTACTGTTCTGAAGGCAATTTTACTGCATTGATATTTACTCTTTATGTGAACTGAAACGGATCAAATTGAAGCGTGTGTGTGTGTGTCTGTGTGTATGTGTGTGTGTGCAGATTGAGCTGTTGGACACGGTGGCTCTGAACCTCCACAGGATAGATAAAGATGTTCAACGCTGTGACCGTAACTACTGCTACTTTACGACCGCTAACCTGGAGAAACTACGCAACATCATGTGCAGGTAAACACACACATGCACGCACACAGACTTTTATTTGCTCACTCGATCGCTCATTATTTCACACTCTTCTTTCCCCCTCTTCCCCCTTCTTCCTCCACCTCTTTCCCCCCCTCTTACCCCTCTTCTTTCCCCCCTCTTCTTCCCACCTCTTCCTCACCCCTCTTTCCACAATATTCCTCCCCCCTCTTTCCACAATCTTCCTCCCCCTCTTACCCCTCTTCTTTCCCCCCTCTTCCTCCCCCCTTTTTCTCCAATCTTGCTCCACCCTCTTCTTTCCCCCCTCTTACCCCTCTTCTTTACCCCCTCTTACCCCTCTTCTTTACCCCCTCTTCTCCCCTTTTGTTTCCCCATCCTGTCCCAGCTATGTGTGGGATCACCTGGAGATGGGTTATGTCCAGGGGATGTGTGACCTGCTGGCTCCTCTCATGGTCATCCTGGACGATGGTAGGAACCTCAGTCAACATGGAACCTCAGTCAACATGGCTGCCTCCCAAATGGGACCCTATTCCCTATACTCTGCACTTCTTTTGACCAGGGCCCTATGAAGCCTGTTAGCCATTTGCCGTTAGCTGTTAGCTAGCAATTAGTAATGATACATTAGCAATTATAGCCATTTGCAATTAGCTTTTACCCATTAGCCGTTGCATTACACAGTGATCAGTGAGTGAAGGGGAATGTATGTGTCTAGGCCTTGGTCACAATATACAGCCTCTCCCAGAGTTGCCCCTTGCCTCGCCCCTCCTCCTCCTCCCTCTCCCAGAGTATGTGTTGACCCTCGCCTCGCCCCTCCTCCTCCTCCCTCTCCCAGAGTATGTGTTGACCCTCGCCTCGCCCCTCCTCCTCCTCCCTCTTCATGCCTTCCTCCCTCCCCCAGAGTATGTGTTGCCCCTCGCCTCGCCCCCCCTCCTCCTCCCTCTCCATGCCTTCCTCCCTCCCCCAGAGTATGTGTTGCCCCTCGCCTCGCCCCCCCTCCTCCTCCCTCTCCCAGAGTATGTGTTGACCCTCGCCTCGCCGCCCCCCCTCCTCCTCCCTCTCCCAGAGTATGTGTTGACCCTCGCCTCGCCCCTCCTCCTCCTCCCTCTTCATGCCTTCCTCCCTCCCCCAGAGTATGTGTTGCCCCTCGCCTCGCCCCCCCTCCTCCTCCCTCTCCATGCCTTCCTCCCTCCCCCAGAGTATGTGTTGCCCCTCGCCTCGCCCCCCCTCCTCCCTCTCCCAGAGTATGTGTTGACCCTCGCCTCGCCCCCCCTCCTCCTCCCTCTCCCAGAGTATGTGTTGACCCTCGCCTCGCCCCCCCTCCTCCTCCCTCTCCCAGAGTATGTGTTGCCCCTCGCCTCGCCCCCCCTCCTCCTCCCTCTCCCAGAGTATGTGTTGCCCCTCGCCTCGCCCCCCCTCCTCCTCCCTCTCCATGCCTTCCTCCCTCTCCCAGAGTATATGTTGACCCTCGCCTCGCCCCCCCTCCTCCTCCCTCTCCATGCCTTCCTCCCTCTCCCAGAGTATGTGTTGACCCTCGCCTCGCCCCCCCTCCTCCTCCCTCTCCCAGAGTATATGTTGACCCTCGCCTCGCCCCTCCTCCTCCTCCCTCTCCATGCCTTCCTCCCTCTCCCAGAGTATATGTTGACCCTCGCCTCGCCCCCCCTCCTCCTCCCTCTCCATGCCTTCCTCCCTCTCCCAGAGTATGTGTTGACCCTCGCCTCGCCCCCCCTCCTCCTCCCTCTCCCAGAGTATATGTTGACCCTCGCCTCGCCCCCCCTCCTCCTCCCTCTCCATGCCTTCCTCCCTCTCCCAGAGTATGTGTTGCCCCTCGCCTCGCCCCCCCTCCTCCTCCCTCTCCCAGAGTATATGTTGACCCTCGCCTCGCCCCCCCTCCTCCTCCCTCTCCCAGAGTATATGTTGACCCTCGCCTCGCCCCCCCTCCTCCTCCCTCTCCCAGAGTATATGTTGACCCTCGCCTCGCCCCCCCTCCTCCTCCCTCTCCCAGAGTATATGTTGCCCCTCGCCTCGCCCCCCCTCCTCCTCCCTCTCCCAGAGTATATGTTGACCCTCGCCTCGCCCCCCCTCCTCCTCCCTCTCCATGCCTTCCTCCCTCTCCCAGAGTATGTGTTGCCCCTCGCCTCGCCCCCCCTCCTCCTCCCTCTCCCAGAGTATGTGTTGCCCCTCGCCTCGCCCCCCCTCCTCCTCCCTCTCCCAGAGTATATGTTGACCCTCGCCTCGCCCCCCCTCCTCCTCCCTTTCCCAGAGTATGTGTTGCCCCTCGCCTCGCCCCCCCTCCTCCTCCCTCTCCCAGAGTATATGTTGACCCTCGCCTCGCCCCCCCTCCTCCTCCCTCTCCCAGAGTATGTGTTGACCCTCGCCTCGCCCCCCCTCCTCCTCCCTCTCCCAGAGTATATGTTGACCCTCGCCTCGCCTCGCCCCCCCCTCCTCCTCCCTCTCCCAGAGTATATGTTGACCCTCGCCTCGCACCCCCTCCTCCCTCTCCCAGAGTATATGTTGACCCTCGCCTCGCACCCCCCCTCCTCCTCCCTCTCCCAGAGTATATGTTGACCCTCGCCTCTCCCCCCCTCCTCCTCCCTCTCCATGCCTTCCTCCCTCTCCCAGAGTATATGTTGACCCTCGCCTCGCCCCCCCTCCTCCTCCCTCTCCCAGAGTATGTGTTGACCCTCGCCTCGCACCCCCCCTCCTCCTCCCTCTCCATGCCTTCCTCCCTCCCCCAGAGTATTTGTTGACCCCCCCCCCCTTCCCTTCCCTTCTTCCTCCTCCAGAGTGTCTAGCGTACAGCTGTTTCACCCAGCTGATGAAGAGGATGAGCCAGAACTTCCCCAACGGTGGAGCCATGGACACACACTTCACCAACATGAGGTCCCTCATACAGGTCTGGTGTTTATTTACTTAACCTTTAGTTCACCTTTAGTTGACCTTTATTTAACCTTTAGTTAACCTGTATTTAACCTTTAGTTAACCTTTAGTTAACCTTTAGTTAACTAGGGCAAGTCAGTTAAGACCAAATTATTATTTTACAATGACGGCCTAGGAACAGTGAGTTAACTGCCTTGTTTAGGGGCAACAGATTTTTTACCTTGTCAGCTCAGGGATTCGATTTAGCAACCTTTCGGTTACTGGCCCAACGCTCTAACCACTAGGCTACCTGCCGCCCTGACTGTGTGCGCGTGCTCGAATGATCCTAACGTGACCCCTAACCTGTGGTCCGCTCTGGTGTGGTGTCTGTTTGATGACGTCATCAGATCCTGGACTCGGAGCTGTTTGAGCTGATGCATCAGAATGGAGACTCCACCCACTTCTATTTCTGCTACCGCTGGTTCCTGTTGGACTTCAAAAGAGGTACGATACGCTTCACAAACAACACTCCTTTCATTCATTTAATTACATTTTGTTGAGGGGGGGGTCTTGATGCTTTTACTTTTATGACAATTATGAAACGAGGTGGGGGGGTGGGGGGGGGGGTTACAGGCAAGTAAGAGAAGCAGTGTGAGACTATGGACAATATTCCCTGTAAGAGAAGCAGTGTGAGACTATGGACAATATTCCCTGTAAGAGAAGCAGTGTGAGACTATGGACAATATTCCCTGTAAGAGAAGCAGTGTGAGACTATGGACAATATTCCCTGTAAGAGAAGCAGTGTGAGACTATGGACAATATTCCCTGTAAGAGAAGCAGTGTGAGACTATGGACAATATTCCCTGTAAGAGAAGCAGTGTGAGACAATGGACAATATTCCCTGTAAGAGAAGCAGTGTGAGACTATGGACAATATTCCCTGTAAGAGAAGCAGTGTGAGACTATGGACAATATTCCCTGTAAGAGAAGCAGTGTGAGACTATGGACAATATTCCCTGTAAGAGAAGCAGTGTGAGACTATGGACAATATTCCCTGTTTTTAGCTCCTGGCCGACTTTGCAGCATTTGTTATTGTTATTGTTGTTGTTGTTGTTATTTCTTACATTATTCATTATTGCCTACAGACGAAAGTAACTTTTGGATATTAGATCGGCGGTCACTCATCAACATTTCAACCATTTAACTTCCCTGAATTGGATCCTTTATGTGTGAACTCCCCGAGGCAGTTCCATTCCTCCTGGGAGGGGGGGGGGGCTGCTCCAAGACGCCGCCGCCGCCGAACAAGAGGATGAAGGAGTGGACTTCTAGTCCGACTCAGGAGGCGTGCACACCATCCACCGCTTCCGAGTATATTACTTGCTGGTTTATCCTTGGGAGCAATTTCCAAACGGCTGAAGGTACCACGTTCATCTGTACAAACAATAGTACACAAGTATAAACACCCTGGGACCACACAGCCGTCATACCGCTCAGGAAGGAGACTCATTCTGTCTCCTAGAGATGAACGTACTTTGGTGCGAAAAGTGCAAATCAATCCCAGAACAACAGCAAAGGACCTTGTGAAGATGCTGGAGGAAACAGGTACAAAAGTATCTATATCCACAGTAAAACGAGTCCTCAGCAAGGAAGAAGTCACTGCTCCAAAACCTCCATAAAAAAGCCAGACTACGGTTTGCAACTGCACTTGGGGACAAAGATCATTCTTTTTGGAGAATTGTCCTCTGGTCTGATGAAACAAAAATAGAACGGTTTGGCCATAATGACCATCATTATGTTTGGTGGAAAAAGGGGGAGGCTTGCAAGCCGAAGAACACCATCCCAACCGTGAAGCACGGGGGTGGCAGCATCATGTTGTGGGGGTGCATTGCTGCAGGAGGGACTGGTGCACTTCACAAAATAGATGGCAACATGAGGGAGGAAAATTATGTGCATATATTGAAGCGACATCAGTCAGGAAGTTAAAGCTTGGTCGCAAATGGGTCTTCCAAATGGACAATGCCCCCAAGCATACTTCCAAAGTTGTGGCAAAATGGCTTAAGGACAACAAAGTCAAGGTATTGGAGTGGCCATCACAAAGCCCTGACCTCAATCCCATAGAACATTTGTGGGCAGAACTGAAAAAGCGTGTGCGAGCAGGAGGCCTACAAACCTGACTCAGTTACACCAACTCTGTCAGGAGGAATGGGCCAAAATTCACCCAACTTATTGTGGGAAGCTTGTGGAAGGCTACCCGAAACGTTTGACCCAAGTTGAACAATTAAAAGGCAATGCTACCAAATACTAATTGAGTGTATGTACACTTCTGACCCACTGTGAATGTGATGAAAGAAATAAAAGCTGAAATAAATCATTCTCTCTACAACTATTCTGACATTTCACATTCTTAAAATAAAGTGGTGATCCTAACTGACCTAAAACAGGGAATTTTTACTAGGATTAAATTATGGGAATTGTGAAAAACTGTATTTGGCTAAGGTATATGTAAACTTCTGACTTCAACTGTATGTGTGAAGTGCCAGGAGTTTTACCAACCTTGGTTCTGTCTTCAGCAGGTAGTTTTATATGATATGAGCCAGGAGTTTTACCAACCTTGGTTCTGTCTTCAGCAGGTAGTTTTATATGATATGAGCTAGGAGTTTTACCAACCTTGGTTCTGTCTTCAGCAGGTAGTTTTATATGATATGAGCCAGGAGTTTTACCCAACCTTGGTTCTGTCTTCAGCAGGTAGTTTTATATGATATGAGCTAGGAGTTTTACCAACCTTGGTTCTGTCTTCAGCAGGTAGTTTTATATGATATGAGCCAGGAGTTTTACCCAACCTTGGTTCTGTCTTCAGCAGGTAGTTTTATATGTTATGAGCTAGGAGTTTTATATGATATGAACCAGGAGTTTTATATGTTATGAGCCAGGAGTTTTATATGTTATGAGCCAGGAGTTTTATATGTTATGAGCCAGGAGTTTTATATGATATGAGCCAGGAGTTTTATATGTTATGAGCCAGGAGTTTTATATGTTATGAGCCAGGAGTTTTATATGATATGAACCAGGAGTTTTATATGTTATGAGCCAGGAGTTTTATATGTTATGAGCCAGGAGTTTTATATGATATGAGCCAGGAGTTTTATATGATATGAACCAGGAGTTTTATATGTTATGAACCAGGAGTTTTATATGTTATGAGCCAGGAGTTTTATATGATATGAGCCAGTACTGTATGACATTTCAGATTGGAGTTGAAATACAATGCAAATAACTTTGTGTCTTCTGTGTGTGTGTGTGTCCTCTGTGTGTGTGTGTGTGTGTCCTCTGTGTGTGGGTGTGTGTGTGGCTCCTCTGTGTGTGTGTCTCCTCTGTGTGTGTGTGTGTCTCCTCTGTGTGTGTGTGTGTGTGTGTGTGTGTGTGTGTGTGTGTGTCCTCTGTGTGTGGGTGTGTGTGTGGCTCCTCTGTGTGTGTGTCTCCTCTGTGTGTGTGTGTGTCTCCTCTGTGTGTGTGTGTGTGTGTCTCCTCTGTGTGTGTGTGTGTCTCCTCTGTGTGTCTCCTCTGTGTGTGTCCTCTGTGTGTGTGTCCTCTGTGTGTGTGTGTGTCCTCTGTGTGTGGGTGTGTGTGGCTCCTCTGTGTGTGTGGCTCCTCTGTGTGTGTGTCTCTGTGTGTGTGTGTCTCCTCTGTGTGTGTGTGTCTCCTCTGTGTGTGTGTCCTCTGTGTGTGTGTGTCCTCTGTGTGTGTGTGTGTGTCTCCTCTGTGTGTGTGTGTCCTCTGTGTGTGTGTGTCCTCTGTGTGTGTGTGTGTGTGTGTGTGTCCTCTGTGTGTGTGTGTGTCCTCTGTGTGTGTGTGTCCTCTGTGTGTGTGTCTCCTCTGTGTGTGTGTGTCTCCTCTGCGTGTGTGTCCTCTGTGTGTGTGTGTGTGTGTCTCCTCTGTGTATGTGTGTGTGTGTGCCCTCTGTGTGTCTCTCCCCTCCAGAGCTGCTGTACCAGGATGTGTTCTCAGTATGGGAGGTGATCTGGGTGGCCCCTCACATCTCCTCTCAGCACTTCATCCTGTTCCTGGCCCTGGCTCTGGTAGAGGTCTACAGAGAGATCATCAGAGACAATACCATGGACTTCACTGACATCATCACCTTCTTCAACGGTGACAGACAGACAGAGAGACAGCCAGACAGAGAGACAGCCAGACAGAGAGACAGCCAGACAGAGAGACAGCCAGACAGAGAGACAGCCAGACAGAGAGACAGCCAGACAGAGAGACTGCCAGACAGAGAGACTGCCAGAGAGAGAGAGACACAGACAGTGCACTACTTTAGACCAGGGCCCTATATAACCCTATTCCCTATATATAGTGCACAACTTTAAACCAGGGCCCTATAGAATCCTATTCCCTATATATAGTGCACTACTTTAGACCGGGGCCCTATAGAACCCTATTCCCTATATATAGTGCACTACTTTAGACCAGGGCCCTATAGAACACTATTCCCTATATAGTGCACTACATTAGACCAGGGCCCTATAGAACCCTATTCCCTATATAGTGCACTACTTTAGACCAAGTGAAATGTGTTGGGATGGGCCCTATGGCTCTGGTCAAAAGTAGTGCAATATGTAATAATACAATTTTAAAAAATGTATTTGAACCTTTATTTAACAAGGCAAGTCAGTTTAAGAACAAGCTCTTATTTACAATGGCGGCCTACACCAGCCCAAACCCGGACGACGCTGGGCCAATTGTGCGACGCCCTATGGGACTCCCAGTCACGGCCGGTTGTGATACAGCCTGGATACGAACCAGGGTCTGTAGTGACACCTCTAGCACTGAGATGCAGTGCCTTAGACCACTGCACCAATCAGGAGCCTCCAACAAGAACATGGTGAAATCTGTTGGGATGGAGCACAAAGGTGGAGGCAAACTGTGAGCACAGTCACTACAGATACAGTGCCTTGCGAAAGTATTCGGCCCCCTTGAACTTTGCGACCTTTTGCCACATTTCAGGCTTCAAACATAAAGATATAAAACTGTATTTTTTTGTGAAGAATCAACAACAAGTGGGACACAATCATGAAGTGGAACGACATTTATTGGATATTTCAAATCAAAAACTGAAAAATTGGGCGTGCAAAATTATTCAGCCCCCTTAAGTTAATACTTTGTAGCGCCACCTTTTGCTGCGATTACAGCTGTAAGTCGCTTGGGGTATGTCTCTATCAGTTTTGCACATCGAGAGTGACATTTTTTCCCATTCCTCCTTGCAAAACAGCTCGAGTTCAGTGAGGTTGGATGGAGAGTATTTGTGAACAGCAGTTTTCAGTTCTTTCCACAGATTCTCGATTGGATTCAGGTCTGAACTTTGACTTGGCCATTCTAACACCTGGATATATTTATTTTTGAACCATTCCATTGTAGATTATTTTGCTTTATGTTTTGGATCATTGTCTTGTTGGAAGACAAACCTCCGTCCCAGTCTCAGGTCTTTTGCAGACTCCATCAGGTTTTCTTCCAGAATGGTCCTGTATTTGGCTCCATCCATCTTCCCATCTTCCCTGTCCCTGCTGAAGAAAAGCAGGCCCAAACCATGATGCTGCCACCACCATGTTTGACAGTGGGGATGGTAGGTTCAGGGTGATGAGCTGTGTTGCTTTTACGCCAAACATAACGTTTTGCATTGTTGCCAAAAAGTTCAATTTTGGTTTCATCTGACCAGGGCACCTTCTTCCACATGTTTGGTGTGTCTCCCAGGTGGCTTGTGGCAAACTTTAAACAACACTTTTTATGGATATCTTTAAGAAATGGCTTTCTTCTTGCCACTCTAAAATAAAGGCCAGATTTGTGCAATATACGACTGATTGTTGTCCTATGGACAGAGTCTCCCACCTCAGCTGTAGATCTCTGCAGTTCATCCAGAGTGATCATGGGCCTCTTGGCTGCATCTCTGATCAGTCTTCTCCTTGTATGAGCTGAAAGTTTAGAGGGACGGCCAGGTCTTGGTAGATTTGCAGTGGTCTGATACTCCTTCCATTTCAATATTATCGCTTGCACAGTGCTCCTTGGGATGTTTAAAGCTTGGGAAATATTTTTGTATCCAAATCCGGCTTTAAACTTCTTCACAACAGTATCTCGGACCTGCCTGGTGTGTTCCTTGTTCTTCATGATGCTCTCTGCGCTTTTAACGGACCTCTGAGACTATCACAGTGCATGTGCATTTATACGGAGACTTGATTATACACAGGTGGATTGTATTTATCATCATTAGTCATTTAGGTCAACATTGGATCATTCAGAGATCCTCACTGAACTTCTGGAGAGAGTTTGCTGCACTGAAAGTAAAGGGGCTGAATAATTTTGCACGCCCAATTTTTACGTTTTTGATTTGTTAAAAGAAATTGAAATATCCAATAAATGTCATTCCACTTCATGATTGTGTCCCACTTGTTGTTGATTCTTCACAAAAAAATACAGTTTTATATCTTTATGTTTGAAGCCTGAAATGTGGTAAAAGGTCGCAAAGTTCAATGGGGCCGAATACTTTCGCAAGGCACTGTATATAGTGTGTGTATAAAACCATCTCCCTGACTTCCTGTGTGTGTGTGTGTGTGTGTGTGTGTGTGTAACAGAGATGGCAGAACGTCATGACGTGCAGCACATCCTTCAGATCGCCAGAGAGCTGGTGCGCAAGGTCCAGTCTCTCATCGAGAACAAGTGATGAAGAGGAGGATCCACATGGCAGGAGGAAGAGGAGGGTGAACAGGGCCAGAAGAGGAGAGGTAGAGAGGAGCCAGATACCATCACTCCACCCCTCCACCTGCCCATCCATCCTCTGCATCCAGCACAGCTCCCTCCCTCTCTTACCCCTCTTTATACCTCACAAACCTGTGGAAGAGACGGAGACGTGGGCCCTCTATCCCTCCAGCCGGACCAGTGAAGGGTGAAGGCTCCAGGTTGACCATCCTGGCCTGGAGAAAGGAGAGAACAGGGGGAAGGAAAGGAGAGGGATGTTGGCTGGGTCCTGGTCTAGGTCTGGTTCTGGACTGGGTCTGATCCTGGTTCCAGTGCTAAGTCTGGGTCTAGGTCTGGACCTGGTATATAGATGTTGTTTACAAGCACCCGGTCACAGAATGCCATGGTTAGTTGGTTGCTGTCAGACGTTTGGAGTTGTCTTTATGCTCGTTAGTTGGATCACACTGTGACTGCCCACATTTTATTATTCTCTACTATTCACCAGGGGTGGCAGGTAGCCTAGTGGTTAGAGGGGCGGCAGGTAGCCTAGTGGTTAGAGGCAGGTAGCCTAGTGGTTAGAGGGGCGGCAGGTAGCCTAGTGGTTAGAGGGGCGGCAGGTAGCCTAGTGGTTAGAGGCAGGTAGCCTAGTGGTTAGAGGCAGGTAGCCTAGTGGTTAGAGGCAGGTAGCCTAGTGGTTAGATGGGTGGCAGGTAGCGTAGTGGTTAGATGGGTGGCAGGTAGCCTAGTGGTTAGAGGCAGGTAGCCTAGTGGTTAGAGGGGCGGCAGGTAGCCTAGTGGTTAGAGGCAGGTAGCCTAGTGGTTAGAGGGGCGGCAGGTAGCCTAGTGGTTAGAGGGGCGGCAGGTAGCCTAGTGGTTAGAGGGGCGGCAGGTAGCCTAGTGGTTAGAGGCAGGTAGCCTAGTGGTTAGAGGCAGGTAGCCTAGTGGTTAGAGGCAGGTAGCCTAGTGGTTAGAGGGGCGGCAGGTAGCCTAGTGGTTAGAGGGGCGGCAGGTAGCCTAGTGGTTAGAGGGGCGGCAGGTAGCCTAGTGGTTAGAGGGGCGGCAGGTAGCCTAGTGGTTAGAGGGGCGGCAGGTAGCCTAGTGGTTAGAGGCAGGTAGCCTAGTGGTTAGAGGGGCGGCAGGTAGCCTAGTGGTTAGAGGGGCGGCAGGTAGCCTAGTGGTTAGAGGGGCGGCAGGTAGCCTAGTGGTTAGAGGCAGGTAGCCTAGTGGTTAGAGGGGCGGCAGGTAGCCTAGTGGTTAGAGGGGCGGCAGGTAGCCTAGTGGTTAGAGGGGCGGCAGGTAGCCTAGTGGTTAGAGGCAGGTAGCCTAGTGGTTAGAGGGGCGGCAGGTAGTCTAGAGGTTAGAGGGGCGGCAGGTAGCCTAGTGGTTAGATGGGCGGCAGGTAGCCTAGTGGTTAGAGGCAGGTAGCCTAGTGGTTAGAGGGGCGGCAGGTAGCCTAGTGGTTAGATGGGCGGCAGGTAGCCTAGTGGTTAGATGGGCGGCAGGTAGCCTAGTGGTTAGAGGCAGGTAGCCTAGTGGTTAGAGGGGTGGCAGGTAGCTTAGTGGTTAGAGGCAGGTAGCTTAATGGTTAGAGGTAGGTAGCTTAGTGGTTTAGAGGCAGGTAGCCTAGTGGTTAGAGGCAGGTAGCCTAGTGGTTAGAGCATTAGGCCACTAACTGAAAGGCTGCTAGATCGAATCCCCGAACTGCCAAGGTAAAAACCTGTTGTTCTGCCCCTGAACAAGGCAGTTTAACCCACTGTTCCCTGGGAGGCTGTCATTGTAAATAATTTGTTCTTAACTGACTTGCCTAGTTAAATAAAGGTTAAACTTCTTGATGCACCCATCCCGTTAGCGGGATCATTTCCGTCAACCACCTCTGAATTGCAGAGCGCCAAATTCAAATTAAATTACAAAAAAAATAAAAATCATGAAATCACAAATGCAAAAACACAGCTTAGCTTGTTGTTAATCCACCTGGCGAGTCAGATTTCAATAAAGCTTTTCAGCGAAAGCAAACCAAGCGTTTATGTTAGAGCAGCTCTCTCAGCAGACAAAACATTACAAACAGCTAGCAGCCAAGTAGATTGGTCACGAAAGTCAGAAAAGAAATAAATTAAATCGCTTACCTTTGATGATCTTCGGATGTTTGCACTCACGAGACTCCCAGTTACACAATAAATGTTCCTTTTGTTCCGTAAAGATGATTTTTTATATCCAAAATACCTCCATTTGTTTGGCGCGTTTCAGAAATCCACAGGCTCGAGCGGTCACGACATCACAGACGAAAATTCCAAATAGTATCTGTAATGTTCGTAGAAACATTTAAAACGGTTTTTTATAATTAATCCTCAGGTTGTTTTTACAATATATATTTATAATATATCACTGTAGCTTCTTCAATAGGAGAGAGAGAGAAAATGGCTGCTCCAAGCTGTTGCTCATAAAAAACGCTGCTGGCACCCAGCCATACAATGACTCAATGTGATCTTTCTCGCTCATTTTTCAAAATAAAAGCCTGAAACTATGTCTAAAGACTGTTCATACCATGGGGAAGCCATAGGAAAAGGAATCTGGTTGATATCCCTTTAAATGGAGCGAAGGCAGGCTATGGAGCATGTAGCTTTCAAAATAGAGGCCACTTCCTGGTTGTATTTTCCTCAGGTTTCCGCCTGCAATATCAGTTGTGTTATACTCACAGACAATATTTTGACAGTTTTGGAAACTTTAGAGTGTTTTCTATCCTAATCTGACAATTATATGCACATTCTGGGCTTGAGAAATAGGCAGTTTAATTTGTGTATGTTTTTCATCCAAATCCTAATACTGCCCCCTAAATGTCGTGACTCAAGGTTTTTTTTTTTTTTTTAAATGATCAGTACCCTTCTCCATCACAGAGACCCCCTGACCTCTCCGTCACAGAGACCCCCTGACCTCTCCATCACAGAGACCCCCTTACCTTTCCATCACAGAGACCCCCTGACCTTTCCATCAAGGAGACCCAAGTATTTGATACCAAATAGTGAGATTGAGATTCCTCTGTGTTGAATTGGACTAGGGGTTAAATGATATACTGTGTGATGCTTCATCAAGTCTAACTTTGTTTTAGAGTGACACAACGTTAGTGTCAATGACCGAGCAAGTTAGTAGCCAGAGATTGAGTACAGCACATTATACACTCAGTAAGCCAGTTTATTAGGTACAGGGAGTCACGTGGTCGTGGCTTGCTATATAAAGCAGGCAGACAGGCATCGAGACATTCAGTTACTGTTTGATTGAACGATAAAACAGGCTAAATGAGTGACCTAAGCGAATTTGAGCGTCGTATCGTCGGTGCCAGGTTCCAGTATCTCAGAAACGGCCTCCTGCGCTTTTCGCGCACGACAGTGTCTCAGTTTACAGAGAACGGTGGGACAAACAAACAAACATCCAGTCAGCGGCAGTCCTGTGGGTAGAAAACAACTCGTTGATGAACGGTCGAAGGAGAATGGAAAGAACCGTGATAACTGGTGGGCCACAAATACCGACACAGTACAACAGTGGTGTTCACTGTGTTCCTATCAGATAAAAACAAGAAGAGGCTCCAGTGGCCATCACCATCACCAACACTGGACAGTTGAGGAGTGGTAAAACATTGTCTGGTCTGACGAATCCCGAGTCAGGATTTGGTGTAAGCGGCATGATTCCATGGACCGGTCCTGCCTGGTGTCAACGGTACAAGGCTGGTGGTGTACTGGTGTGGGGAATGTTTTCCTGGCTCACGTTACTGTAGGTACCTTGATGCCAATTGGTCAACGCTTGAACGACACATTGTATCTGAACATTGTTGTTGACCAGATGCACCCCTTCATGGCTCCAGGTGGGTCTGATCCGGTACTAGATTCCTAATGAACTGTACCTAATAAACTGTCCACTGAGTGTATAATACCAGGGTGTTAGTAACACAGAGACTGGGTACAGTATAGTATATAATACCAGGGTGTTAGTAGCACAGAGACTGGGTACAGTATAGTATATAATACCAGGGTGTTAGTAGCACAGAGACTGGGTACAGTATAGTATATAATACCAGGGTGTTAGTAGCACAGAGACTGGGTACAGTATAGTATATAATACCAGGGTGTTAGTAGCACAGAGACTGGGTACAGTATAGTATATAATACCAGGGTGTTAGTAGCACAGAGACTGGGTACAGTATAGTATATAATACCAGGGTGTTAGTAGCACAGAGACTGGGTACAGTATAGTATATAATACCAGGGTGTTAGTAGCACAGAGACTGGGTACAGTATAGTATATAATACCAGGGTGTTAGTAGCACAGAGACTGGGTACAGTATAGTATATAATACCAGGGTGTTAGTAGCACAGAGACTGGGTACAGTATAGTATATAATACCAGGGTGTTAGTAGCACAGAGACTGGGTACAGTATAGTATATAATACCAGGGTGTTAGTAGCACAGAGACTGGGTACAGTATAGTATATAATACCAGGGTGTTAGTAGCACAGAGACTGGGTACAGTATAGTATATAATACCAGGGTGTTAGTAACACAGAGACTGGGTACAGTATAGTATATAATACCAGGGTGTTAGTAACACAGAGACTGGGTACAGTATAGTATATAATACCAGGGTGTTAGTAGCACAGAGACTGGGTACAGTATAGTATATAATACCAGGGTGTTAGTAGCACAGAGACTGGGTACAGTATAGTATATAATACCAGGGTGTTAGTAGCACAGAGACTGGGTACAGTATAGTATATAATACCAGGGTGTTAGTAGCACAGAGACTGGGTACAGTATAGTATATAATACCAGGGTGTTAGTAGCACAGAGACTGGGTACAGTATAGTATATAATACCAGGGTGTTAGTAGCACAGAGACTGGGTACAGTATAGTACATAATACCAGGGTGTTAGTAGCACAGAGACTGGGTACAGTATAGTATATAATACCAGGGTGTTAGTAACACAGAGACTGGGTACAGTATAGTATATAATACCAGGGTGTTAGTAGCACAGAGACTGGGTACAGTATAGTATATAATACCAGGGTGTTAGTAACACAGAGACTGGGTACAGTATAGTATATAATACCAGGGTGTTAGTAGCACAGAGACTGGGTACAGTATAGTATATAATACCAGGGTATTCAGTGCACTACCAGAAGAGGCCTCTAGAGGTCACTAGCTTCCCACACAGGATTCCGTTTAGAGAGGAGCAGAAGAGTTGTGACCAACTTTTAGACCTTTTCATTAAGTATTTATACGACTAATCACTCCACAAATTTCTTGTTAACAAACTATAGTTTTGGCGAGTCGGTTAGGACATCTACTTTGTGCATGACACAAGTCATTTTTCCAACAATTGTTTACATACAGATTATTTCACTTATAATTCACTGTATCACAATTCCAGTGGGTCAGAAGTTTACATACACTAAGTTGACTGTGCCTTTAAACAGCTTGGAAAATTCCAGTACCTGTGGATGTATTTCAAGGCCTACCTTCAAACTCAGTGCCTCTTTGCTTGACATCATGGGAAAATCAAAGAAATCAGCCAAGACAACATAAAAAAAATTGTAGACCTCCACAAGTCTGGTTCATCCTTGGGAGAAATTTCCAAATGCCTGAAGGTACCACGTTCATCTGTATAAACAATAGTACGCAAGTATAAACACCATGAGACCACGCAGCCGTCATACCGCTCAGGAAGGAGATGCGTTCTGTCTCCTAGAGAGGAATGTACTTTGGTGCGAAAAGTGCAAATCAATCCCAGAACAACAGCAAAGGACCCTGAGAAGATGCTGGAGGAAACAGGTACAAAAGTATCTATATCCACAATAAAACGAGTCCTATATCGACAGAATCTGAAAGACCGCTTAGCAAGGAAGAAGCCACTGTTCCAAAACCGCCATAAAAAAGCCAGACTACGGTTTGCAACTGCACATGGGGACAAAGATCATACTTTTTGGAGAAATGTCCTCGGGTCTGATGAAACAAAAATATAACTGTTTGGCCATAATGACCATCGTTATGTTTGGAGGAAAAAGGGGGAGGCTTGCATGCCGAAGAACACCATCCCAACCGTGAAGCACGGGGGTGGCAGCATCATGTTGTGGGGGTGCTTTGCTTCAGGAGGGAATGGTGCACTTCACAAAATAGATGGCTTCATGAGAAGGAAAATTTTATGGATTTATTGAAGCAACATCTCAAGACATCAAAAATTTGTGAGAAGAAATGCAAAAGCGTGTGCAAGCAAGGAGGCCTACAAACCTGACTCAGTTACACCAGCTCTGTCAGGAGGAATGGGCCAAAATTCACCCAACTTATTGTGGGAAGCTTGTGGAAGGCTACCCAAAACATTTGACCCAAGTTAAACAATTTTAAAGGCAATGCTACCAAATACTAATTGAGTGTATGTAAACTTCAGACCCACTGGGAATGTGATGAAAGAAATAAAAGCTGACATAAATCACTCTCTATTATTCTGACATTTCACATTCTTAAAATAAAGTGGTGATCCTAACTGACCTAAGACAGGGAATTGTTTTACTCAGATTAAATGTCAGGAATTGTGAAAAACTGCAACTGTTTAAATGTATATGTTTGTAAACTTCCAACTTCAACTGTACATCATTATTCGTCTCCAGTGGCTCCCAATAATAACCTGCACTCTTACTACCAAAAGAAGAACCTGTGATCACACTCCCCAGTCTTCCCCAATCCTGAGATGTTGTGGAGAAAGCAGCGTTTCGGTATGGAGAGTACACATCATAGGCCGATAGTTGTAAGGAAGGTGTTGTAGTGGAATGCTCCCAAATGGCACCCTATTCCCTATATATAGTGCACTACTTTAGACCAGGGCCCTGTAGAACCCTATTCCCTATATAGTGCACTATTCTTGACAAGGGTCCTATGCAGTGGTTCTCAAACGTTTTCCAATACTGTACCACCAAGTACATTTGGTTCTGCCCAGAGTACCACCTTTATATCAGGAAGCCTACAGGCTCATGAGTCTTCACAAGTACACTCTGTGGACAGGCCAAGTATCCTTTTTGAGAACCACTGATCAAGAGAATAGGGTTCTTTTTGAACACTCATGGTTAAATTAGATATCTCTCATGGTTTTAAAAATTAAATGGTAACCTTTATTTAACAAGGCAAGTCAGTTAAGGACAAATTATTGACAATGACGGCCTACCCCGGGCCGAACTCTAACCCGGACGACGCTGGGACAATTGTGCGCCGCCGTATGAGTCTCTCAATCACAGCCGGTTGTGATACAGCCTGGAATCGAACCAGGGACTGTAGTGACACCTCTAGCACTGAGATGCAGTACCTTAGACCGCTGCGCCACTCGGGAGCCCCTCAACTACATGTGGTAGTTTCTGATTGAAGTGTGGAGGGGGAAGGTTTAGTAGCCTGGAATCCAAAACTGATTCTGTGATGTTTCACCATTGTTACAATGGTGAGCACAGTGTTTCAGTCTGGTTGAACCAGGCTAGATTGGAGAGAGAGCTATTTTCTTCCAATCAAGATAATGAGTACCAAAGACTGGAAACATCCCTGTCTGTGGTAAGATGATGTGCATTTTCATACCATATCTCAGACTGTTTACTAGGTGTAAAAATGTTTTTAAACAAGAAGTTTAATTATAACTACTGTGCAATTTCTGTTGTTTTGAGAATCTCTGAAGTCTATACTGACCGATGTAAATTAAATATAACAAAAATAAATTTAAAAAGTCCAATATTTCTAATGAGGAAATTAGTATATCAGGACATATAGTGGATTTTAATGTTTTTTTTTTACCTTGTTTTTAGAGATATATAACACAACGTGTGGAACATTTTGTTATACCTAGTTGACTTGTGTTCTCTCACTTCTTTTGAATTAGAAAATACAATTTCATTTCAAAATGATGTTTTTTTAAAAAGCCCAACGTTTGAATTGCAGAGTGTATTGTATGTAATGTGTATTACTATTTTAAAAACAAACATTGTTCCTTATTAAAATATTTTAATTACTGGAGTTATTATTTAATTACTGAACTCATTTTCAACATTCAGGTTACTTCCCAACCGGCACCCCGTTTCCATGTATATACACTGACTGTACAAAACATTAAGAACGCCTTCTCTTTCCATGACATTCACCTGGTCAGTCTATGAACCCTTATTGATGTCACGTGTTAAATCCACTTCAGTGCAGATGAAAGGGGGAGGAGACGGGGTTAACGAAGGATTTTTATGTCTTGAGACGTGGATTGTGTATGTGTGCCATTGAGGGTGAATGGGGCAAGACCACATTTTTAAGCGTCTTTGAAACGGGGTATGGTAGTAGGTGCCTGGTGGCGCACCTGTTTTGAGTGTCAAGAACTGCAACGCTGCTGGGTTTTTCACGCTCTGAGGATCAAGAATGGTCCACCACCTAATGGACCTTTTGCCAACATGGACCTTCAGCCAACATGGACCTTCAGCCAACATGGACCTTCAGCCAACATGGACCAACATGGACCAGCATGGACCTTCAGCCAACATGGACCTTCAGCCAACATGGACCAGCATGGACCTTCAGCCAACATGGACCTTCAGCCAACATGGACCAGCATGGACCTTCAGCCAACATGGACCAGCATGGACCTTCAGCCAACATGGACCAGCATGGACCTTCAGCCAACATGGACCAGCATGGACCTTCAGCCAACATGGACCAGCATCCCTGCGGAACGTTTTCAAGTCCATGACCCGAGAGCAAAAAATAAATTAAAAAAGGGTTTGCAACTCAATATTAGGAAGGTGTTCCTAATGTTTTGTCCTCTGTTTTATAGTGAACTAATTCATGACAAGAGCCATAACTACATGCTCTATGAAGAAGATACGATGAGACGCTGAGTGCTTTCTCATCCCCCTGCTTGAATGAACACGGTTGCACCAATCACATTATTGAGTTTAAGCTAGCTATTGGGCTAAAGTTTAGGTGACGTTTGTAGTGGCTGTTTACAGTAAACTGAAATATGGATTCCATTCTCCCCTGACCCATAGACTACTTTCAGTCTGAGGAACCGTCAAGTTGTCAAATTTGTATTTTCCCCTGTCTTCCTCAGCTGAAACCCAGTTTTTTTTTTTTTCTCCCTTCATTGCCGTGGTTTACGGCCGTTTACCACCCTCTTTCATAATTCATCATACCATCTCCATTAAAAAAAAACACGTTACAAAATGCCATCTTTATCACTGTCAATACTTAACTAGGATCTTGTACATCACAGTACCCATGGAATTGTACGATACAAAAGGCATGAAAAAACAAAAACTTTAAAATACATATAGCATCTTCAAAAAGCTAAATTTCATCTATAAATACTGTACTTTTTTAAAGATTTACATTTAAAGTCCACTGTAGTTTCTTACAACAGAATCACAGATTTTTTTTTTATATAGCCAGAAGAAAACCATAAAAAACTACAAATCCAGATGAGCATGGTGTGACAAGAATAGTGTTGCAAAATTCTGCAAACTTTCCCTCAAATTTCAAAATGTTTTCCAGAAATCCTAGTTGTAGGATTATAGATTTCTTGCTGAACTCCGGAATCTTCTGGAAAAATCTAGGAATCTTTTGAAATTTGCCAGAATTTTGCAGCCCTAGACGAGAAAGAAACATAACATAACATCAACATTTTCTGGTCACCATTTTAGTGACAAAACACATCATTAGTTTACAGTACAACATCGAAGGCCAAAAGAGTTCTCCAAGCCAAGGTGGTCCGGTCCCCACTGACACAGGCTAACGTGTGTGTGTGTGTGTGTGTGTGTGTGAGGAAAGCGGTTATATCAAGTCGTGTCCATGGAAGAGCACGAAGGTCCAAAAGATGATGTTGAGTTTATTGGATATCTTCCTCTGTCCATCGCTGCCTAGTCTGGCTCTAAAACACACACACAAAACACAGAGTTAGAAGTCTCACACAGACAGACAATGTATTTCACAAATCAGATGAAAAACTACCAGAAAGATTATGAATTCATCCCACGTGGAACCCTATTCCCTATGCCAGCAGCATACCACCCTGCATCCCACTGCTGGCTTGCTTTAAGCAGGGTTGGTCCCTGGATGGGAGACCAGATGCTGCTGGAAGTGGTGTTGGAGGACCAGTAGGGGTCACTCTTTTCTTCTGGCCATTTTTTGTTTTACTCAAGGAGAAGTTTGGGAAAAAGTATTTTAAGTAAAGCATCTATGGTGAGGGCTGGATCGATTAAGGGTGTCCCCCTAAAAGGCCTGTTTCCTATGTAGTGCATCACTTTAGATCAGGACCCAGATAGGGAATATGGTGCCATTTGGGACTGAAGATTCAATTGGGTTATGCTACCCACCTGTGGCGGGTTAGGTTTCTCTGGAGTCTTCTGAAGCTGGAGAGAAGAAGAAGAAGATAGACTTGTTAAGACTTGTGGGCATTATGGGAATTCTCTGGTCTGGAAGAGAAGGATGGTTCATCTGCTTCTCCCCTAACTGGGGTGTAGGTTTCTCTGGAGTCTTCTGAAGCTAGAGAGAGAAGATGGGCATTATGGGACTTCTCTGGTCTGGGACTGGAGTAGGATGGTGCATTATGGGACTTCTCTGGTCTGGGACTGGAGTAGGAGGGATGGTGCATTATGGGACTTCTCTGGTCTGGGACTGGAGTAGGATGGTGCATTATGGGACTTCTCTGGTCTGGGACTGGAGTAGGAGGGATGGTGCATTATGGGACTTCTCTGGTCTGGGACTGGAGTAGGATGGTCCATTATGGGACTTCTCTGGTCTGGGACTGGAGTAGGAGGGATGGTGCATTATGGGACTTCTCTGGTCTGGGACTGGAGTAGGATGGTGCATTATGGGACTTCTCTGGTCTGGGACTGGAGGAGGAGGGATGGTGCATTATGGGAATTCTCTGGTCTGGGACTGGAGTAGGAGGGATGGTGCATTATGGGAATTCTCTGGTCTGGGACTGGAGTAGGAGGGATGGTGCCTTATGGGAATTCTCTGGTCTGGGACTGGAGTAGGAGGGATGGTGCCTTATGGGAATTCTCTGGTCTGGGACTGGAGTAGGAGGGATGGTGCCTTATGGGAATTCTCTGGTCTGGGACTGGAGTAGGAGGGATGGTGCCTTATGGGAATTCTCTGGTCTGGGACTGGAGTAGGAGGGATGGTGCCTTATGGGAATTCTCTGGTCTGGGACTGGAGTAGGAGGGATGGTGCCTTATGGGAATTCTCTGGTCTGGGACTGGAGTAGGAGGGATGGTGCCTTATGGGAATTCTCTGGTCTGGGACTGGAGTAGGAGGGATGGTGCCTTATGGGAATTCTCTGGTCTGGGACTGGAGTAGGAGGGATGGTGCATTATGGGACTGTGTGTTGTAAATCAACGTTTGTGTCAAAAAGTATGAACTGTTGAAAGAAGTCAAATTCATCATGGCTCTGCGCAACAACAACAACAACAACAACAACAACAACACTTCACAGAATCAGTGTTCACAAGCTGCGTTGCTGGCAGCATGTCGTGTGTGCTTGCTGTCGCACGGTGGCAGTAGAACTCTTCCCCCCCCAAAAAACAACACATCAGTTCAGTGACAAATCAAAAAAAGGACCAACAGGAGACAGACAATGTGGTTAAAACCGTTGCATGTGAGAGGAAGTGTTCCTAAAAAGACGAACACAAAAGGTGAGAAATGAGCCCGGAGAACAACAGTCTAGACTACAGTACAACAGACAGAAAAACTTAGTCATAGACAGCACGACAACAAAAAACGAGACGAGAAATTCATGGAAAAAGCAGATGGAAAATTGTAACCAGATTTCCAATGAACAGCGGCCACCATTTTGCCACTAGTATAGATAGCTGCAGAACATAACTACAGGCAGAATAGTTACTGTACCTGAGATTGTTCTCTTAGAAACTCAGGTAGCTGAAATTCACCTTTAAAGACCTGGAGAAAAAAAGGACTGGGTTTAGAGGCTAGGTAACATTTAAAGTCCTGGGAACACAAATGACTGGGTTTAGAGGCTAGGTAATATTTTAAGGCCTGGGAACACAAAGGCCTGGGTTTAGAGGCTAGGTAACATTTAAAGGCCTGGGTTTAGAGGCTAGGTAACATTTAAAGGCCTGGGTTTAGAGGCTAGGTAACATTTAAAGAGCTGGGTTTAGAGGCTAGGTAACATTTAAAGGCCTGGGAACATTTAAAGGACTGGGTTTAGAGGCTAGGTAACATTTAAAGGCCTGGGAACACAAAGGACTGGGTTCAGAGGCTAGGTAACATTTAAAGGCCTGGGTTCAGAGGCTAGGTAACATTTAAAGGCCTGGGAACACAAATGACTGGGTTTAGAGGCTAGGTAACATTCAAAGGCCTGTGAACACGAATGACTGGGTTTAGAGGCTAGGTAACATTGAAAGGCCTGTGAACACGAATGACTGGGTTTAGAGGCTAGGTAACATTTAAAGGCCTGGGAACACAAAGGCCTGGGTTCAGAGGCTAGGTAACATTTAAAGGCCTGGGAACACAAAGGCCTGGGTTCAGAGGCTAGGTAACATTTAAAGGCCTGGGTTTAGAGGCTAGGTAACATTTAAAGTCCAGGGAACACAAAGGCCTGGGTTTAGAGGCTAGGTAACATTCAAAGGCCTGTGAACACGAATGACTGGGTTTAGAGGCTAGGTAACATTCAAAGACCTGTGAACACGAATGACTGGGTTTAGAGGCTAGGTAACATTTAAAGACTTGGGTTCAGAGGCTAGGTAACATTTAAAGGCCTGGGAACACAAAGGCCTGGGTTCAGAGGTAAGTTATGTAAAGGGACACATGGGCAGAAGATCCAGATCTCCAGACCTTCAATCTCTATCCAACTACAGATCTAGTGCAAACCAAAACTAAAGATTATGTGACTTAAAACCCTGATGAAACCGAAGGGCTGAAACATGTTGGTTTTGACTTTAAACAACAAAGAAGCATTTTCATCAACTTCCACCGTTCTCAAAGAGTTGCCAAATATCCTCTTTACCTAAGATGATTCGACTCCACGTGATTCAAACGTTCTCCTGTTACCTTGCAATCAGTTATAACGCAGCCTCGGCTCTAGCGTCAATGTATCAATGTGTCCACTTCCTCTCACTAAGTCCAGCAGGATGAGCTAAGAGCAGCGTAGCTTTAACACTGCTGTTCTGATTGACTGGTATGTGTTTTTTTCCATGGCTAAGGAAACAATGAGAGTCTCCTTCGACAGGTCTGGCTAAGGACACATTGACAGTCTCCTTCGACAGGTCTGGCTAAGGACACATTGCCAGTCTCCTTCGACAGGTCTGGCTAAGGACACATTGCCAGTCTCCTTCGACAGGTCTGGCTCAGGACACATTGCCAGTCTCCTTCGACAGGTCTGGCTCAGGAAACATTGCCAGTCTCCTTCGACAGGTCTGGCTCAGGAAACATTGCCAGTCTCCTTCGACAGGTCTGGCTCAGGAAACATTGCCAGTCTCCTTCGACAGGTCTGGCTCAGGAAACATTGCCAGTCTCCTTCGACAGGTCTGGCTCAGGAAACATTGCCAGTCTCCTTCGACAGGTCTGGCTCAGGAAACATTGCCAGTCTCCTTCGACAGGTCTGGCTCAGGAAACATTGCCAGTCTCCTTCGACAGGTCTGGCTCAGGAAACATTGCCAGTCTCCTTCGACAGGTCTGGCTCAGGAAACATTGCCAGTCTCCTTCGACAGGTCTGGCTCAGGAAACATTGCCAGTCTCCTTCGACAGGTCTGGCTCAGGAAACATTGCCAGTCTCCTTCGACAGGTCTGGCTCAGGAAACATTGCCAGTCTCCTTCGACAGGTCTGGCTCAGGAAACATTGCCAGTCTCCTTCGACAGGTCTGGCTCAGAAAACATTGCCAGTCTCCTTCGACAGGTCTGGCTCAGAAAACATTGCCAGTCTCCTTCGACAGGTCTGGCTCAGAAAACATTGCCAGTCTCCTTCGACAGGTCTGGCTCAGGAAACATTGCCAGTCTCCTTCGACAGGTCTGGCTCAGGAAACATTGCCAGTCTCCTTCGACAGGTCTGGCTCAGGAAACATTGCCAGTCTCCTTCGACAGGTCTGGCTCAGGAAACATTGACAGTCTCCTTCGACAGGTCTGGCTCAGAAATCATTGCCAGTCTCCGGAGACAGGTCTGGCTCAGGAAACATTGACAGTCTCCTGAGACAGGTCTTGGCATGTTAGTGACTTAGAAGCTCAGTATTCAGTACACATGTAAGTAAATCCTTCCCCCCGTCTCAACGACGGGGAGAGTGTTTAACTGAGGACTTGTCACAGTATTCAGAGATGACAATAGAGAGAGAAGAGAGAGAGAGGAAGAGAAGAGAGAGCGAGAGAAGAGAAGAGAAAGAGAGCAAGAGAAGAGAGAGAGAGAGACAAGAGAGAGGAAGAGAAGCGAGAGAGAAAAGAGTGCGAGGAGTTGGCCAGCACCGAAGCCCAGAACAGCAAAGGCAGGGGGAAGAGAAAGAGGCAGACAGACTAGAGAAAGACAGACAGACAGTATACAGAGAGACAGACTACAGAGAGTGGAGGAGAGAGCATAAGAGTGACAGAGCCACAGAGAGAGGGAGAGATGGGCATGAATGGGTTACGGTTATCCTGTTCACATACAGTAGGAAGCAGCCAACATGTCGACATCTGGCTGACGGAGCATTTCAAAGGACTGTGTCCACAGAGGGACAACATCAGAGAGAGAGGATGCCGATAAGGAGAGAGAGGAGGGAGAGAGATAGGGAGAAAAGGAGAGAGATAGGGAGAGAAGGAGAGAGAGAAGGAGAGAGAGGAGGGGAGAAGGGGAGAGAGGAGGGGAGAAGGGAAGAGAAGAAAGGAGGGTCAGTGTCCTTAAACAGGGTCAGAGTGACCTCATATCCTGGCTTTCACTACTGGCTTTGCAGTGTGTGTGTGTGCATTGCTATGTCTCGGCTGGTCGCACGGCCTCATTCTAAGATGAAGACTCTCCTGTCTTAGATAAACTCTTGGCCTACGAGATGAAGACTCTCCTGTCCTAGATAAACAACTAGCCCAGGAGATGAAGACTCTCCTGTCTAGATAAACTCCTGGCCCATGAGATGAAGACTCTCCTGCCTTAGATAAACTCCTGGCCCAGGAGATGAAGACTCTCCTGTCCTAGATAAACAACTAGCCCAGGAGATGAAGACTCTCCTGTCCTAGATAAACAACTAGCCCAGGAGATGAAGACTCTCCTGTCCTAGATAAACAACTAGCCCAGGAGATGAAGACTCTCCTGTCTAGATAAACTCCTGGCCCAGGAGACGAAGGATTCTTATCACTTCTTCATCCAAATACAGTGAGAGAGGAAGAGGGGTAGTTCTGAGTAGCTAGACATGACAGAGAGAGAGGAGGTAGTTCTGAGTTGCTAGACATGACAGAGAGAGACGAGGTAGTTCTGAGTAGCTAGACATGACAGAGAGGAGGTAGTTCTGAGTAGCTAGACATGACGGACAGAGAGGAGGTAGTTCTGAGTAGCTAGACATGACGGACAGAGAGGAGGTAGTTCTGAGTAGCTAGACACGACAGAGAGGAGGTAGCTCTGAGTAGCTAGACACAACAGACAGACATGAGGTAGTTATGAGTAGCTAGACACGACAGACAGAGAGGAGGTAGTTCTGAGTAGCTAGACACGACAGACCGACATGAGGTAGTTCTGAGTAGCTAGACACGACAGATAGACATGAGGTAGTTCTGAGTAGTTAGACACGACAGACAGACATGAGGTAGTTCTGAGTAGCTAGACACGACAGAGAGGAGGTAGTTCTGAGTAGCTAGACATGACAGAGAGGAGGTAGTTCTGAGTAGCTAGACACGACAGACCGACATGAGGTAGTTCTGAGTAGCTAGACACGACAGACCGACATGAGGTAGTTCTGAGTAGCTAGACACGACGGACAGGAGGTAGTTCTGAGTAGCTAGACACGACAGACAGGAGGTAGTTCTGAGTAGCTAGACACGACGGACAGGAGGTAGATCTGAGTAGCTAGACATGACAGACAGACATGAGGTAGTTCTGAGTAGCTAGACACGACAGAGAGGAGGTAGTTCTGAGTAGCTAGACACGACAGAGAGGAGGTAGTTCTGAGTAGCTAGACATGACAGACAGACATGAGGTAGTTCTGAGTAGCTAGACATGACAGACAGAGAGGAGGTAGTTCTGAGTAGCTAGACACGACAGACAGAGAGCGTTAACAAACTCTTATGAACATGGTTCCAAACTAGAACACAACACTGTCTGCTTTTCCATATGTTCTGGTGTGTTACTGTACTGAACAGAACCCTGCGTCAGGCTGTGACCAGGGAGGTGTGTGTGTTACTGTACTGAACAGAACCCTGCGTCAGGCTGTGACCAGGGAGGTGTGTGTGTGTTACTGTACTGAACAGAACCCTGCGTCAGGCTGTGACCAGGGAGGTGTGTGTGTGTTACTGTACTGAACAGAATCCTGCATCAGGCTGTGACCAGGGAGGTGTGTGTGTGTTACTGTACTGAACAGAACCCTGCGTCAGGCTGTGACCAGGGAGGTGTGTGTGTGTGTTACTGTACTGAACAGAACCCTGCATCAGGCTGTGACCAGGGAGGTGTGTGTGTGTTACTGTACTGAACAGAACCCTGCGTCAGGCTGTGACCAGGGAGGTGTGTGTGTGTTACTGTACTGAACAGAACCCTGCGTCAGGCTGTGACCAGGGAGGTGTGTGTGTGTTACTGTACTTAACAGAACCCTGCGTCAGGCTGTGACCAGGGAGGTGTGTGTGTGTTACTGTACTGAACAGAACCCTGCGTCAGGCTGTGACCAGGGAGGTGTGTGGGTGTTACTGTACTTAACAGAACACTGCGTCAGGCTGTGACCAGGGAGGTGTGTGTGTGTTACTGTACTTAACAGAACCCTGCGTCAGGCTGTGACCAGGGAGGTGTGTGTGTGTTACTGTACTTAACAGAACCCTGCGTCAGGCTGTGACCAGGGAGGTGTGTGTGTGTTACTGTACTTAACAGAACCCTGCATAAGGCTGTGACCAGGATGCTCTGAGAGGAGAGGTCATACTTCAGGGAGAGTCACAGAAGAGCTCTACTTCTCAAACCACCACAGGCTTGGCCTGCTAGATGGATTTCTCTGAGCCAGCCATGAGGCTGGAGCCGCCTGGTGTTGCCCTGCCCTTAGGCTCCCTGTGGGTGTGGCTGCTTGACTGTCTTAGTTGGTGCCTGGTAATGCCCAAATAGCACCCTATGGTTGGGATATATCCTGGAACTGTACCCTGGGTGAGGCTTTGCCACAGTGGAATATATCTCTCCCTCTCTTCCCTCCCCCTCTCTCTTCCCTCCCTCCCTCTCTTCCCTCCCTCTCTCTCTTCCCTCCCTCTCTCTCTTCCCTCCCTCTCTCTCTTCCCTCCCTCTCTCTCTTCCCTCCCTCTCTCTCTTCCCTCCCTCTCTCTCTTCCCTCCCTCTCTCTCTTCCCTCCCTCTCTCTCTTCCCTCCCCCCCTCTCTTCCCTCCCTCTCTCTCTTCCCTCCCTCTCTCTCTTCCCTCCCTCTCTCTCTTCCCTCCCTCTCTCTCTTCCTCCCTCTCTCTCTCTCTCTTCACTCCCTCTCTCTCTTCCCTCCCTCTCTCTTCCCTCCCTCTCTCTCTCTTCCCTCTCTCTCTCTCCCTCTCCCTCTCTTCCTCCCTCTCTCCCTTCCCTCCCTCTCTTCCCTCCCTCTCTTCCCTCCCTCTCTTCCCTCCCTCTCCCCCCCCTCTCTCTTCCCTCCCTCTCTCTCTTCCCTCCCTCTCTCTCTTCCCTCCCTCTCTTCCCTCCCCCCTCCCACACAACCCAGGCGATTTCATCAAACTCTAGTTATCATTCCTGAGAAGTGATGAGGAAAAAGAGGAAAATCAAACCGCTGACTTTACCCTGAGGCCAGTAACCAAGGGCTGAGATATTGACCCTGAGGCCAGTAACCAAGGGCTGAGATATTGACCCTGAGGCCAGTAACCAAGGGCTGAGATATTGACCCTGAGGCCAGTAACCAAGGGCTGAGATATTGACCCTGAGGCCAGTAACCAAGGGCTGAGATATTGACCCTGAGGCCAGTAACCAAGGGCTGAGATATTGACCCTGAGGCCAGTAACCAAGGGCTGAGATATTGACCCTGAGGCCAGTAACCAAGGGCTGAGATATTTACCCTGAGGCCAGTAACCAAGGGCTGAGATATTGACCCTGAGGCCAGTAACCAAGGGCTGAGATATTGACCCTGAGGCCAGTAACCAAGGGCTGAGATATTGACCCTGAGGCCAGTAACCAAGGGCTGAGATATTGACCCTGAGGCCAGTAACCAAGGGCTGAGATATTGACCCTGAGGCCAATAACCAAGGGCTGAGATATTGACCCTGAGGCCAGTAACCAAGGGCTGAGATATTGACCCTGAGGCCAGTAACCAAGGGCTGAGATATTGACCCTGAGGCCAGTAACCAAGGGCTGAGATATTGACCCTGAGGCCAGTAACCAAGGGCTGAGATATTGACCCTGAGGCCAGTAACCAAGGGCTGAGATATTGACCCTGAGGCCAGTAACCAAGGGCTGAGATATTTACCCTGAGGCCAATAACCAAGGGCTGAGATATTGACCCTGAGGCCAATAACCAAGGGCTGAGATATTGACCCTGAGGCCAGTAACCAAGGGCTGAGATATTGACCCTGAGGCCAGTAACCAAGGGCTGAGATATTGACCCTGAGGCCAGTAACCAAGGGCTGAGATATTGACCCTGAGGCCAGTAACCAAGGGCTGAGATATTGACCCTGAGGCCAGTAACCAAGGGCTGAGATATTGACCCTGAGGCCAGTAACCAAGGGCTGAGATATTGACCCTGAGGCCAGTAACCAAGGGCTGAGATATTGACCCTGAGGCCAGTAACCAAGGGCTGAGATATTGACCCTGAGGCCAGTAACCAAGGGCTGAGATATTGACCCTGAGGCCAGTAACCAAGGGCTGAGATATTGACCCTGAGGCCACTAACCAAGGGCTGAGATATTGACCCTGAGGCCAGTAACCAAGGGCTGAGATATTGACCCTGAGGCCAGTAACCATGGGCTGAGATATTTACCCTGAGGCCAATAACCAAGGGCTGAGATATTGACCCTGAGGCCAGTAACCAAGGGCTGAGATATTGACCCTGAGGCCAGTAACCGAGGGCTGAGATATTGACCCTGAGGCCAATAACCGAGGGCTGAGATATTGACCCTGAGGCCAGTAACCGAGGGCTGAGATATTTACCCTGAGGCCAGTAACCGAGGGCTGAGATATTTACCCTGAGGCCAATAACCAAGGGCTGAGATATTGACCCTGAGGCCAGTAACCAAGGGCTGAGATATTGACCCTGAGGCCACTAACCAAGGGCTGAGATATTGACCCTGAGGCCAGTAACCAAGGGCTGAGATATTGACCCTGAGGCCAGTAACCATGGGCTGAGATATTTACCCTGAGGCCAATAACCAAGGGCTGAGATATTGACCCTGAGGCCAGTAACCAAGGGCTGAGATATTGACCCTGAGGCCAGTAACCAAGGGCTGAGATATTGACCCTGAGGCCAGTAACCAAGGGCTGAGATATTGACCCTGAGGCCAGTAACCAAGGGCTGAGATATTGACCCTGAGGCCAGTAACCAAGGGCTGAGATATTGACCCTGAGGCCAGTAACCAAGGGCTGAGATATTGACCCTGAGGCCAGTAACCAAGGGCTGAGATATTGACCCTGAGGCCAGTAACCAAGGGCTGAGATATTGACCCTGAGGCCACTAACCAAGGGCTGAGATATTGACCCTGAGGCCAGTAACCAAGGGCTGAGATATTGACCCTGAGGCCAGTAACCATGGGCTGAGATATTTACCCTGAGGCCAATAACCAAGGGCTGAGATATTGACCCTGAGGCCAGTAACCAAGGGCTGAGATATTGACCCTGAGGCCAGTAACCGAGGGCTGAGATATTGACCCTGAGGCCAATAACCGAGGGCTGAGATATTGACCCTGAGGCCAGTAACCGAGGGCTGAGATATTTACCCTGAGGCCAGTAACCGAGGGCTGAGATATTTACCCTGAGGCCAATAACCAAGGGCTGAGATATTGACCCTGAGGCCAGTAACCAAGGGCTGAGATATTGACCCTGAGGCCACTAACCAAGGGCTGAGATATTGACCCTGAGGCCAGTAACCAAGGGCTGAGATATTGACCCTGAGGCCAGTAACCATGGGCTGAGATATTTACCCTGAGGCCAATAACCAAGGGCTGAGATATTGACCCTGAGGCCAGTAACCAAGGGCTGAGATATTGACCCTGAGGCCAGTAACCAAGGGCTGAGATATTGACCCTGAGGCCAGTAACCAAGGGCTGAGATATTGACCCTGAGGCCAGTAACCAAGGGCTGAGATATTGACCCTGAGGCCAGTAACCAAGGGCTGAGATATTGACCCTGAGGCCAATAACCAAGGGCTGAGATATTGACCCTGAGGCCAGTAACCAAGGGCTGAGATATTTACCCTGAGGCCAGTAACCAAGGGCTGAGATATTTACCCTGAGGCCAATAACCAAGGGCTGAGATATTGACCCTGAGGCCAGTAACCAAGGGCTGAGATATTGACCCTGAGGCCAATAACCAAGGGCTGAGATATTGACCCTGAGGCCAGTAACCAAGGGCTGAGATATTGACCCTGAGGCCAGTAACCAAGGGCTGAGATATTGACCCTGAGGCCAATAACCAAGGGCTGAGATATTGACCCTGAGGCCAGTAACCAAGGGCTGAGATATTGACCCTGAGGCCAGTAACCAAGGGCTGAGATATTGACCCTGAGGCCAATAACCAAGGGCTGAGGTATTGACCCTGAGGCGAGTAACCAAGGGCTGAGATATTTACCCTGAGGCCAGTAACCAAGGGCTGAGATATTTACCCTGAGGCCAATAACCAAGGGCTGAGATATTGACCCTGAGGCCAGTAACCAAGGGCTGAGATATTGACCCTGAGGCCAGTAACCAAGGGCTGAGATATTGACCCTGAGGCCAGTAACCAAGGGCTGAGATATTGACCCTGAGGCCAGTAACCAAGGGCTGAGATATTGACCCTGAGGCCAGTAACCAAGGGCTGAGATATTGACCCTGAGGCCAGTAACCAAGGGCTGAGATACTGACCCTGAGGCCAGTAACCAAGGGCTGAGATATTGACCCTGAGGCCAGTAACCAAGGGCTGAGATATTGACCCTGAGGCCAGTAACCAAGGGCTGAGATATTGACCCTGAGGCCAGTAACCAAGGGCTGAGATATTGACCCTGAGGCCAGTAACCAAGGGCTGAGATATTGACCCTGAGGCCAGTAACCAAGGGCTGAGATATTGACCCTGAGGCCAGTAACCAAGGGCTGAGATATTGACCCTGAGGCCAGTAACCAAGGGCTGAGATATTGACCCTGAGGCCAATAACCAAGGGCTGAGATATTGACCCTGAGGCCAGTAACCAAGGGCTGAGATATTGACCCTGAGGCCAGTAACCAAGGGCTGAGATATTGACCCTGAGGCCAGTAACCAAGGGCTGAGATATTGACCCTGAGGCCAGTAACCAAGGGCTGAGATATTGACCCTGAGGCCAGTAACCGAGGGCTGAGATATTGACCCTGAGGCCAATAACCGAGGGCTGAGATATTGACCCTGAGGCCAGTAACCGAGGGCTGAGATATTTACCCTGAGGCCAGTAACCGAGGGCTGAGATATTTACCCTGAGGCCAATAACCAAGGGCTGAGATATTGACCCTGAGGCCAGTAACCAAGGGCTGAGATATTGACCCTGAGGCCACTAACCAAGGGCTGAGATATTGACCCTGAGGCCAGTAACCAAGGGCTGAGATATTGACCCTGAGGCCAGTAACCATGGGCTGAGATATTTACCCTGAGGCCAATAACCAAGGGCTGAGATATTGACCCTGAGGCCAGTAACCAAGGGCTGAGATATTGACCCTGAGGCCAGTAACCAAGGGCTGAGATATTGACCCTGAGGCCAGTAACCAAGGGCTGAGATATTGACCCTGAGGCCAGTAACCAAGGGCTGAGATATTGACCCTGAGGCCAATAACCAAGGGCTGAGATATTGACCCTGAGGCCAGTAACCAAGGGCTGAGATATTTACCCTGAGGCCAGTAACCAAGGGCTGAGATATTTACCCTGAGGCCAATAACCAAGGGCTGAGATATTGACCCTGAGGCCAGTAACCAAGGGCTGAGATATTGACCCTGAGGCCAATAACCAAGGGCTGAGATATTGACCCTGAGGCCAGTAACCAAGGGCTGAGATATTGACCCTGAGGCCAGTAACCAAGGGCTGAGATATTGACCCTGAGGCCAATAACCAAGGGCTGAGGTATTGACCCTGAGGCGAGTAACCAAGGGCTGAGATATTTACCCTGAGGCCAGTAACCAAGGGCTGAGATATTTACCCTGAGGCCAATAACCAAGGGCTGAGATATTGACCCTGAGGCCAGTAACCAAGGGCTGAGATATTGACCCTGAGGCCAGTAACCAAGGGCTGAGATATTGACCCTGAGGCCAGTAACCAAGGGCTGAGATATTGACCCTGAGGCCAGTAACCAAGGGCTGAGATATTGACCCTGAGGCCAGTAACCAAGGGCTGAGATATTGACCCTGAGGCCAGTAACCAAGGGCTGAGATACTGACCCTGAGGCCAGTAACCAAGGGCTGAGATATTGACCCTGAGGCCAGTAACCAAGGGCTGAGATATTGACCCTGAGGCCAGTAACCAAGGGCTGAGATATTGACCCTGAGGCCAGTAACCAAGGGCTGAGATATTGACCCTGAGGCCAGTAACCAAGGGCTGAGATATTGACCCTGAGGCCAGTAACCAAGGGCTGAGATATTGACCCTGAGGCCAGTAACCAAGGGCTGAGATATTGACCCTGAGGCCAGTAACCAAGGGCTGAGATATTGACCCTGAGGCCAATAACCAAGGGCTGAGATATTGACCCTGAGGCCAGTAACCAAGGGCTGAGATATTGACCCTGAGGCCAGTAACCAAGGGCTGAGATATTGACCCTGAGGCCAGTAACCAAGGGCTGAGATATTGACCCTGAGGCCAGTAACCAAGGGCTGAGATATTGACCCTGAGGCCAGTAACCAAGGGCTGAGATATTGACCCTGAGGCCAGTAACCAAGGGCTGAGATATTTACCCTGAGGCCAATAACCAAGGGCTGAGATATTGACCCTGAGGCCAGTAACCAAGGGCTGAGATATTGACCCTGAGGCCAGTAACCAAGGGCTGAGATATTGACCCTGAGGCCAGTAACCAAGGGCTGAGATATTGACCCTGAGGCCAGTAACCAAGGGCTGAGATATTGACCCTGAGGCCAGTAACCAAGGGCTGAGATATTGACCCTGAGGCCAGTAACCAAGGGCTGAGATATTGACCCTGAGGCCAGTAACCAAGGGCTGAGATATTGACCCTGAGGCCAGTAACCAAGGGCTGAGATATTGACCCTGAGGCCAGTAACCAAGGGCTGAGATATTGACCCTGAGGCCAGTAACCAAGGGCTGAGATATTGACCCTGAGGCCAGTAACCAAGGGCTGAGATATTGACCCTGAGGCCAGTAACCAAGGGCTGAGATATTGACCCTGAGGCCAGTAACCAAGGGCTGAGATATTGACCCTGAGGCCAGTAACCAAGGGCTGAGATATTGACCCTGAGGCCAGTAACCAAGGGCTGAGATATTGACCCTGAGGCCAGTAACCAAGGGCTGAGATATTGACCCTGAGGCCAATAACCAAGGGCTGAGATATTGACCCTGAGGCGAGTAACCAAGGGCTGAGATATTGACCCTGAGGCGAGTAACCAATGGCTGAGATATTTACCCTGAGGCCAGTAACCAAGGGATGAGATATTTACCCTGAGGCCAATAACCAAGGGCTGAGATATTTACCCTGAGGCCAATAACCAAGGGCTGAGATATTGACCCTGAGGCCAGTAACCAAGGGCTGAGATATTGACCCTGAGGCCAATAACCAAGGGCTGAGATATTGACCCTGAGGCGAGTAACCAAGGGCTGAGATATTTACCCTGAGGCCAGTAACCAAGGGCTGAGATATTTACCCTGAGGCCAATAACCAAGGGCTGAGATATTGACCCTGAGGCCAGTAACCAAGGGCTGAGATATTGACCCTGAGGCCAATAACCAAGGGCTGAGATATTGACCCTGAGGCGAGTAACCAAGGGCTGAGATATTTACCCTGAGGCCAGTAACCAAGGGCTGAGATATTTACCCTGAGGCCAATAACCAAGGGCTGAGATATTGACCCTGAGGCCAGTAACCAAGGGCTGAGATATTGACCCTGAGGCCAGTAACCAAGGGCTGAGATATTTACCCTGAGGCCAGTAACCAAGGGCTGAGATATTGACCCTGAGGCCAGTAACCAAGGGCTGAGATATTGACCCTGAGGCCAGTAACCAAGGGCTGAGATATAGATCTGAAGTCAACTATTTACACATGAAACCCTGACGCAAACCAGCTCTGACAAAAACTCCACAACGAACGCTGACCATGGGCAGTCAATCACCTGCTGGGTGTCGACGAACGCTGGCGATTCAACATGTAGAATAGTCAGGAAGTTAACAGAAAATGGACATCCAGTGTTCTGTGGTCAGACGCGTTGCTTTGAGTCGTTTACGGCTGCACCGACGCCATTGACCGCTCAGGGTTCCAATCACCAAATGGGTCGCTGCGTATTGACAACGGGACACCATAGGTTCATAAGGTTTCTTTCCATTCATTCTCAACCTCATCATCATGGTCTTCTCAGTGTTGCTTTGGAGCGGGCGGGGAGACCAGAGAACATATGGATCTCTTTGTCATCATGGATCAGAGACCATGCTAAGCCACTTAAAAGATATTGATTGTGTCTTTGGAGCTCATCCAGGAGTCAATCATTTACATTTAGGAACGACGCCAGAAGTGACATTTAGGAATGGAACGGGACCAGGAGTTACATTTAGGAGCGGGACCAGGAGTTACATTTAGGAGTGGAACGGGACCAGAAGTTACATTTAGGAACGGAACGGGACCAGAAGTTACATTTAGGAGCGGGACCAGGAGTTACATTTAGGAACGGGACCAGAAGTTACATTTAGGAACGGGACCAGAAGTGACATTTAGGAACGGGACCAGAAGTGACATTTAGGAGTGGAACGGGACCAGAAGTTACATTTAGGAACGGAACGGGACCAGAAGTTACATTTAGGAACGGAACGGGACCAGGAGTTACATTTAGGAACGGGACCAGAAGTTACATTTAGGAATGGAACGGGCCGACTCTTTTCTCTGTGTATATCAATGATGTTGCTCTTGCTGCGGGCGATTCCCTGATCCACCTCTACGCAGACGACACCATTCTATATACTTTCGGCCCGTCTTTGGACACTGTGCTATCTAACCTCCAAACAAGCTTCAATGCCATACAACACTCCTTCCGTGGCCTCCAACTGCTCTTAAACGCTAGTAAGACCAAATGCATGCTTTTCAACCGGTCGCTGCCTGCACCTGCATGCCCGACTAGCATCACCACCCTGGATGGTTCCGACCTAGAATATGTGGACGTCTATAAGTACCTAGGTGTCTGGCTAGACTGCAAACTCTCCTTCCAGACTCATATCAAACATCTCCAATCGAAAATCAAATCAAGAGTCGGCTTTCTATACCGCAACAAAGCCTCCTTCACTCAAGCCGCCAAGCTTACCCTAGTAAAACTGACTATCCTACCGATCCTCGACTTCGGCGATGTCATCTACAAAATGGCTTCCAACACTCTACTCAGCAAACTGGATGCAGTCTATCACAGTGCCATCCGTTTTGTCACTAAAGCACCTTATACTACCCACCACTGCGACTTGTATGCTCTAGTCGGCTGGCCCTCGCTACATATTCGTCGCCAGACCCACTGGCTCCAGGTCATCTACAAGTCTATGCTAGGTAAAGCTCCGCCTTATCTCAGCTCACTGGTCACGATGGCAACACCCATCCGTAGCACGCGCTCCAGCAGGTGTATCTCACTGATCATCCCTAAAGCCAACACCTCATTTGGCCGCCTTTCGTTCCAGTACTCTGCTGCCTGTGACTGGAACGAATTGCAAAAATCGCTGAAGTTGGAGACTTTTATCTCCCTCACCAACTTCAAACATCAGCTATCTGAGCAGCTAACCGATCGCTGCAGCTGTACATAGTCTATTGGTAAATAGCCCACCCTTTTCACCTACCTCATCCCCGTACTGTTTCTATTTATTTACTTTTCTGCTCTTCTGCACACCAATATCTCTACCTGTACATGACCATCTGATCTTTTATCACTCCAGTGTTAATCTGCAAAATTGTAATTATTTGCCTACCTCCTCATGCCTTTTGCACACATTGTATATAGACCCCCCCTTCGTTTTCTACTGTGTTATTGACTTGTTAATTGTTTACTCCATGTGTAACTCTTTGTTGTATGCTCACACTGCTATGCTTTATCTTGGCCAGGTCGCAGTTGCAAATGAGAACTTGTTCTCAACTAGCCTACCTGGTTAAATAAAGGTGTTCTCAACTAGTCTACCTGGTTAAATAAAGGTGTTCTCAACTAGCCTACCTGGTTAAATAAAGGTGAAATAAAAAAATAAAAAAATAAAAACATTTAGGAACGGGACCAGAATTTACATTTAGGAACGGGACCAGAATTTACATTTAGGAACGGGACCAGAATTTACATTTAGGAACGGGACCAGAATTTACATTTAGGAACGGGACCAGAATTTACATTTAGGAACGGGACCAGAATTTACATTTAGGAACGGGACCAGGAGTTACATTTAGGAACGGGACCAGGAGTTACATTTAGGAACGGGACCAGAATTTACATTTAGGAACGGGACCAGGAGTTACATTTAGGAACGGGACCAGAATTTACATTTAGGAACGGGACCAGGAGTTACATTTAGGAACGGGACCAGAATTTACATTTAGGAACGGGACCAGAATTTACATTTAGGAACGGGACCAGAATTTACATTTAGGAACGGGACCAGGAGTTACATTTAGGAACGGGACCAGGAGTTACATTTAGGAACGGGACCAGAATTTACATTAGGAACGGGACCAGAATTTACATTTAGGAACGGGACCAGGAGTTACATTTAGGAACGGGACCAGGAGTTACATTTAGGAACGGGACCAGGAGTTACATTTAGGAACGGGACCAGGAGTTACATTTAGGAACGGGACCAGGAGTTACATTTAGGAACGGGACCAGGAGTTACATTTAGGAACGGGACCAGGAGTTACATTTAGGAACGGGACCAGGAGTTACATTTAGGAATGGAACGGGACCAGAAGTTACATTTAGGAATGGAACGGGACCAGAAGTTACATTTAGGAATGGAACGGGACCAGAAGTTACATTTAGGAACGGGACCAGGAGTTACATTTAGGAATGGAACGGGACCAGGAGTTACATTTAGGAACGGAACCAGAAGTTACATTTAGGAACGGGACCAGAAGTTACATTTAGGAACGGGACCAGAATTTACATTTAGGAACGGGACCAGAATTTACATTTAGGAACGGGACCAGAATTTACATTTAGGAACGGGACCAGGAGTTACATTTAGGAACGGGACCAGGAGTTACATTTAGGAACGGGACCAGAATTTACATTTAGGAACGGGACCAGGAGTTACATTTAGGAACGGGACCAGGAGTTACATTTAGGAACGGGACCAGGAGTTACATTTAGGAATGGAACGGGACCAGGAGTTACATTTAGGAATGGAACGGGACCAGAAGTTACATTTAGGAATGGAACGGGACCAGAAGTTACATTTAGGAATGGAACGGGACCAGAAGTTACATTTAGGAACGGGACCAGGAGTTACATTTAGGAATGGAACGGGACCAGGAGTTACATTTAGGAACGGAACCAGAAGTTACATTTAGGAACGGGACCAGAAGTTACATTTAGGAACGGGACCAGGAGTTACATTTAGGAACGGGACCAGATGTTACATTTAGGAACGGAACGGGACCAGGAGTTACATTTAGGAACGGGACCAGGAGTTACATTTAGGAGTGGAACGGGACCAGAAGTTACATTTAGGAGTGGAACGGGACCAGGAGTTACATTTAGGAGTGGAACGGGACCAGGAGTTACATTTAGGAGTGGAACGGGACCAGAAGTTACATTTAGGAGTGGAACGGGACCAGGAGTTACATTTAGGAGTGGAACGGGACCAGAAGTTACATTTAGGAGTGGAACGGGACCAGGAGTTACATTTAGGAACGGGACCAGGAGTTACATTTAGGAACGGGACCAGGAGTTACATTTAGGAGTGGAACGGGACCAGGAGTTACATTTAGGAGTGGAACGGGACCAGGAGTTACATTTAGGAGTGGAACGGGACCAGGAGTTACATTTAGGAGTGGAACGGGACCAGAAGTTACATTTAGGAGTGGAACGGGACCAGGAGTTACATTTAGGAGTGGAACGGGACCAGGAGTTACATTTAGGAACGGGACCAGGAGTTACATTTAGGAACGGGACCAGGAGTTACATTTAGGAATGGAACGGGACCAGGAGTTACATTTAGGAACGGAACGGGACCAGGAGTTACATTTAGGAACGGAACGGGACCAGGAGTTACATTTAGGAGTGGAACGGGACCAGAAGTTACATTTAGGAGCCTGTCCGCTGATTGAGTTTGACATCCCTGGGCTAGCGTATCTATTTATGGAACTAGCTATTTATTTAGCTAAAAACATGGGAGCCTAACATTAGCTAGCTAGCTAGTTAGCTGCTGGGAGGATGCCATGTCATAGGAGATGTTGGTAAGTGAATGACTTTTTCCCCTCATGTCGTTTTTCGTTGGCTACAGCTAGAGATGCTGCAGGTGTCATTTGGTTAGCTAGCAAGAAATGAGAATCACTTTGCTAACTAGCTATGTTGAACTTCAATGACTGATATCCACAGTTAGCATCTCTTAGTTGTCAATCATATGTATTTGGCATCGATCAAAATGGGTGGGCTTGGCAGGCAGGTTCCCCATTCAGTTGTCAAAACGTGGGTTGGGACCAGCATGCATTGCCAGGCAAGCTGCAGAAGGACGAGCAGGCTACTAATTCCTCCATCGTTTATCAGGGCAATTTTGACGGCCAACTAGCTGAAAACGTTTGAGAGTGTTTATCTAAACACTCCCTCGTTAAATTTGAGCACATCTCGCTCTGGCTAACACTAGTTGTTGATTATGTGTACAACTGAGGGAGAGAGAGCCTACCATTTCATGGTTGTTTGATCAATAGGAAAGTTCCCAAATGCAAGAGGACTCCCGTGGTGTTGACATATTTGCAGACATCCATTCAGGTATATTTTGTGGCTTTTGGTGAATACGTTCCAATGATCTAAAGTCACGCTGTTGCTACTTCCTGTAAACACACAGTCCAGTTCAAAGTGAATGATGACAGGCCCTGCTTCCTGTAAACACACAGTCCAGTTCAAAGTGAATGATGACAGGCCCTGCTTCCTGTAAACACACAGTCCAGTTCAAAGTGAATGATGACAGGTCCTACTGCCTGGAAACACACAGTCCAGTTCAAAGTTTCTATCTCAAAGCCTTCAGACTATTAAACAGCCACCACTAACATTGAGTGGCTGCTGCCAACACACTGACTCAACTCCAGCCACTTTAATAATGGAAACATTGATGTAATAAATGTATCATAGCCACTTTAAACAATGCCACTTTATATAATGTTTACATACCCTACATTACTCATCTCATATCTATACACTGTACTCGATACCATCTACTGCATCTTGCCTATGCCGTTCTTTACCATCACTCATTCATATATTTTTATGTACATATTCCTCATCCCTTTACACTTGTGTGTATAAGGTAGTTGTTGTGAAATTGTTAGGTTACTCGTTGGTTATTACTGCATTGTCGGAACTAGAAGCACAAGCATTTCGCTACACTCGCATCAACATCTGCTAACCATGTGTATGTGACAAATAAAATGTGATTCGAAAGAGAATGATGTCAGGCCTGTGTGGCAAATTACTTATTTGCATATGACATTGATATGAAACAGAGGGTAAATATTTGGGATGGGGCTGCCCCCTAGGCTCTGGGCAAGTATTCAAGACCCAGGAAGAAAGAGAGCATTTCCATGTGTGGCACGGTTCCATCATATGGCGACAGTTAACATCCAGATGCAACATTAACCGAGGGGGGAATATTACTTCTAATATAGTACATCATACTTCTAATATAGTACTTCTAATATAGTACATCATACTTCTAATATACTACTTCTAATATAGTACATCATACTTCTAATATACTACTTCTAATATAGTACATCATACTTCTAATATAGTACATCATACTTCTAATATACTACTTCTAATATAGTACATCATACTTCTAATATAGTACATCATACTTCTAATATACTACTTCTAATATAGTACATCATACTTCTAATATAGTACATCATACTTCTAATATAGTACATCATACTTCTAATATACTACTTCTAATATAGTACATCATACTTCTAATATAGTACATCATACTTCTAATATACTACTTCTAATATAGTACATCATACTTCTAATATACTACTTCTAATATAGAACATCATACTTCTAATATAGTACATCATACTTCTAATATACTACTTCTAATATAGAACATCATACTTCTAATATACTACTTCTAATATAGTACATCATACTTCTAATATACTACTTCTAATATAGTACATCATACTTCTAATATACTACTTCTAATATAGTACATCATACTTCTAATATACTACTTCTAATATAGTACATCATACTTATAATATAGTACATCATACTTATAATATAGTACTTCTAATATAGAACATCATACTTCTAATATAGTACATCATACTTCTAATATAGTACATCATACTTCTAATATACTACTTCTAATATAGTACATCATACTTCTAATATAGTACTTCTAATATAGAACATCATACTTATAATATAGTACATCATACTTCTAATATACTACTTCTAATATAGTACATCATACTTCTAATATACTACTTCTAATATAGTACATCATACTTCTAATATACTACTTCTAATATAGTACATCATACTTCTAATATACTACTTCTAATATAGAACATCATACTTCTAATATAGTACATCATACTTATAATATAGTACTTCTAATATAGAACATCATACTTATAATATAGTACATCATACTTCTATTTGAAATGCATAAAGTAAAATCAGGAGTATGCCTCTACCGGTCATTCCAAGGAGACGTTCCAATTTGATTTCTCCCTGACCAATATGGCTACCAATTTCACACCATTCTGGAACTTTTCATGACATTGGGTCTATGCCTGTCTGACTTTAGCCTGTCTGTCTTTCTGTCTGTGACTATAGCCTAGCCTGCCTGTCTGTGTGTCTGTGACTATAGCCTGCCTGTCTTTCTGTCTGTGACCATAGCCTGCCTGTCTGTGACCATAGCCTGTCTGTCTGTCTGTGTCTGTGACTACAGCCCGTCTGTCTGTGTCTGTGACTACAGCCCGTCTGTCCGTCTGTGACTACAGCCCGTCTGTCCGTCTGTGACTACAGCCCGTCTGTCCGTCTGTGACTACAGCCCGTCTGTCCGTCTGTGACTACAGCCCGTCTGTCCGTCTGTGACTACAGCCCGTCTGTCCGTCTGTGACTACAGCCCGTCTGTCCGTCTGTGACTACAGCCCGTCTGTCCGTCTGTGACTACAGCCCGTCTGTCCGTCTGTGACTACAGCCCGTCTGTCCGTCTGTGACTACAGCCCGTCTGTCCGTCTGTGACTACAGCCCGTCTGTCCGTCTGTGACCACAGCCCGTCTGTCCGTCTGTGACCACAGCCCGTCTGTCCGTCTGTGACTACAGCCCGTCTGTCCATCTGTGACTACAGCCCGTCTGTCCATCTGTGACTACAGCCTGTCTGTCTGTGACTACAGCCTGTCTGTCTGTGACTACAGCCTGTCTGTCTGTGACTACAGCCTGTCTGTCTGTGACTACAGCCTGTCTGTCTGTGACTACAGCCTGTCTGTCTGTGACTACAGCCTGTCTGTCTGTGACTACAGCCTGTCTGTCTGTGACTACAGCCTATACTGGTGCGTATTTAATGTGAAGAGCGTCTGTCTAAAGCCTCTTGGAAGGAGGAGGATCACTGGTGGCGTCAAGGCGTCGCTAAGGAGAGGGATGACAACATCTCTCTTAAAAAGACATCAGGCTGTGCAGTTATGTCCCGTTACCGTGGCAACACGTTGCCAGAGAACCGCCCACGTCGCTGATACAAGAACAGAGCTAGGAGAGCCGCTTCTGGATGGTTCTCAAGGTAACCCAGGATACACACATAACACAGTTTCACTCTCTTGAACTACCTGTTATGTTTCTCTAAAACACCCACTAACAGATAGCAGCAGCAGCACCCCCCCCCACCCCTCCCTCTCCTGCGTAACCCCTTGTCTACAGGTCTGAGCTAACAGATCTACGGGTTTAATCCACATAGTGTACTGTAGCAGAGCAGGGAGGGAGGAGAGCGGGGAGGGGTGGGGAGAGAGGGAGGAGATGGAGGAGGGGGAGGGAGGAAAGGAGGCGAGGGAAGAGAGGAGAGAGGAGAGGGAGGAGGAGGGGAAAGACAGAGGAGAGCAGGAAGGGGAGGGAGGAGGGGGTCATTTAGCAGATGCTCTTATCCAGAGAGACAGTCGTGAGTACATACGTTTTCGTACTGGTCCCCGGTGGGAATCGAACCCACAACCCTGGTGTTGCAAGAACCATGCTCTACCAACACACACACTATTGTGTGGGAGAGATGGTAACTATAACCATATAGGTGAGACCAGAGACAGAGCGGGGCCTAGGGAATGTGTGTACACACACACTCCGAGACACCAACAAAAACATGTCAACACACTCCCACAGGCTTTTACACATGTCACTCCCACAGGCTTTTACACATGTCACCGATGATGACAGGAATGCACAAACACAGGCTGACATATACAATTGCAGTCTGTACACACACACTTTTGTGGAGACAAAGAGACAGAGGGTTAGTCCTGGAACCAATCATTAACCTCTTCAATTTGTGAAACGTTAAATTACTTGTGACGGTGTCCAATTTCATCCAAAGCTCTTGAGACCTCTCTGTCTCCTCTCTCTCGCTGTCTCCTCTCTCTCGCTGTCTCCTCTCTCTCTCTCTGTCTCCTCTCTCTCTCTGTCTCCTCTCTCTCTCTGTCTCCTCTCTCTCTCTCTCCTCTCTCTCTCTCTGTCTCCTCTCTCTCTCTCTCTGTCTCCTCTCTCTCTCTCTCTCTGTCTCCTCTCTCTGTCTCTCTCTCTCTCTCTCTGTCTCTCTGTCTCTCTGTCCTCTCTCTCTCTGTCTCTGTCTCCTCTCTCTCCGTCTCCCCCTTTCTCCCTCTTTCCTCTCTCCATCCCTCTTTCCTCTCTCCATCCCTCTCTCCATCTTTCTCTCTGTCAACCTTTCCATCATATCCCTCCCCTTTAAACCGAGGCGTTCACCCACCACTGGAAATTCCCCCAGAAGTAGCACAATGGTGTTGATCATCCCTGGGGTCGCTCCTCTTTTCAGCCCGCTGCGGCTAGCGACCGACATGTGTGACTGCTTCGCGTGATGTATTGTTCTCTCTACCTTCCTGCCCTTTGTGCTGTTGTCTGTGCCCAATAAGGTACCATGTTGTTGTCGTGTGTTGCTACCATGTTGTTGTCATGTGTTGCTGCCATGTTGTTGTCATGTGTTGCTGCCATGTTGTTGTCATGTGTTGCTGCCATGTTGTTGTCATGTGTTGCTGCCATGTTGTTGTCATGCGTTGCTACCATGTTGTGTTGCTACCATGTTGTAGTCATGTGTTGCTACCATGTTGTTGTCATGTGTTGCTGCCATGTTGTTGTCATGTGTTGCTACCATGTTGTTGTCATGTGTTGCTGCCATGTTGTTGTCATGTGTTGCTGCCATGTTGTTGTCATGTGTTGCTGCCATGTTGTTGTCATGTGTTGCTGCCATGTTGTTGTCATGTGTTGCTGCCATGTTGTTGTCATGTGTTGCTACCATGTTGTGTTGCTACCATGTTGTTGTCATGTGTTGCTACCATGTTGTGTTGCTGCCATGTTGTCATGTGTTGCAACCATGTTGTGTTGCTGCCATGTTGTTGTCATGTGTTGCTACCATGTTGTGTTGCTGCCATGTTGTTGTCATGTGTTGCTACCATGTTGTGTTGCTACCATGTTGTTGTCATGTGTTGCTACCATGTTGTTGTCATGTGTTGCTACCATGTTGTTGTCATGTGTTGCTACCATGTTGTTGTCATGTGTTGCTACCATGTTGTGTTGCTGCCATGTTGTTGTCATGTGTTGCTACCATGTTGTGTTGCTGCCATGTTGTTGTCATGTTGTTGTCATGTGTTGCTACCATGTTGTGCTGCTGCCATGTTGTTGTCATTTGTTGCTGCCATGTTGTTGTCATGTGTTGCTGCCATGTTGTTGTCATGTGTTACTGCCATGTTGTTGTCATGTGTTGCTGCCATGTTGTTGTCATGTGTTGCTGCCATGTTGTTGTCATGTGTTGCTGCCATGTTGTTGTTATGTGTTGCTACCATGTTGTGTTGCTACCATGTTGTTGTCATGTGTTGCTGCCATGTTGTTGTCATGTGTTGCTGCCATGTTGTTGTCATGTGTTGCTACCATGTTGTGTTGCTACCATGTTGTTGTCATGTGTTGCTGCCATGTTGTTGTCATGTGTTGCTGCCATGTTGTTGTCATGTGTTGCTGCCATGTTGTTGTCATGTGTTGCTGCCATGTTGTTGTCATGTGTTGCTGCCATGTTGTCATGTGTTGCTACCATGTTGTGTTGCTACCATGTTGTTGTCATGTGTTGCTACCATGTTGTGTTGCTGCCATGTTGTTGTCATGTGTTGCTACCATGTTGTGTTGCTTCCATGTTGTTGTCATGTGTTGCTACCATGTTGTGTTGCTGCCATGTTGTTGTCATGTGTTGCTACCATGTTGTGTTGCTACCATGTTGTTGTCATGTGTTGCTACCATGTTGTTGTCATGTGTTGCTACCATGTTGTCATGTGTTGCTACCATGTTGTGTTGCTGCCATGTTGTTGTCATGTGTTGCTGGCATGTTGTTGTCATGTGTTGCTACCATGTTGTTGTCATGTGTTGCTGCCATGTTGTTGTCATGTGTTGCTGCCATGTTTTTGTCATGTGTTGCTGCCATGCTGTGTTGCTGCCATGTTGTTGTCATGTGTTGCTGCCATACTGTGTTGCTGCCATGTTGTTGTCATGTGTTTTTGCCATGTTGTCATGTGTTGCTGCCATGCTGTGTTGCTGCCATGTTGTTGTCATGTGTTGCTGCCATGCTGTGTTGCTGCCATGTGTTGCTGCCATGTTGTTGTCATGTGTTGCTGCCATGTGTTGCTGCCATGTTGTTGTCATGTGTTGCTGCCATGTTGTGTTGCTGCCATGTGTTGCTGCCATGTTGTGTTGCTGCCATGTTGTGTTGCTACCATGTTGTTGTCATGTGTTGCTGCCATGTTGTTGTCATGTGATGCTACCATGTTGTTGTCATGTGTTGCTGCCATGTTGTTGTCATGTGTTGCTGCCATGTTGTTGTCATGTGTTGCTGCCATGTTGTTGTCATGTGTTGCTGCCATGTTGTTGTCATGTGTTGCTGCCATGTTGTTGTCATGTGTTGCTGCCATGTTGTTGTCATGTGTTGCTGCCATGTTGTTGTCATGTGTAGCTGCCATGTTGTTGTCATGTGTTGCTGCCATGTTGTTGTCATGTGTTGCTGCCATGTTGTTGTCATGTGTTGCTACCATGTTGTTGTCATGCGTTGCTACCATGCTGTGTTGCTACCATGTTGTTGTCATGTGTTGCTGCCATGTTGTTGTCATGTGTTGCTGCCATGTTGTTGTCATGTGTTGCTACCATGTTGTGTTGCTACCATGTTGTTGTCATGTGTTGCTGCCATGTTGTTGTCATGTGTTGCTGCCATGTTGTTGTCATGTGTTGCTGCCATGTTGCTGCCATGTGTTGCTGCCATGTTGTTGTCATGTGTTGCTGCCATGTTGTGTTGTTGTCATGTGTTGCTGCCATGTTGTGTTGTTGTCATGTGTTGCTGCCATGTTGTGTTGCTGCCATGTTGTGTTGCTGCCATGTTGTTGTCATGTGTTGCTGCCATGTTGTTGTCATGTGATGCTACCATGTTGTTGTCATGTGTTGCTGCCATGTTGTTGTCATGTGATGCTACCATGTTGTTGTCATGTGTTGCTGCCATGTTGTTGTCATGTGTTGCTGCCATGTTGTTGTCATGTGTTGCTGCCATGTTGTTGTCATGTGTTGCTGCCATGTTGTTGTCATGTGTTGCTGCCATGTTGTTGTCATGTGTTGCTGCCATGTTGTTGTCATGTGTAGCTGCCATGTTGTTGTCATGTGTTGCTGCCATGTTGTTGTCATGTGTTGCTGCCATGTTGTTGTCATGTGTTGCTACCATGTTGTTGGTCATGCGTTGCTACCATGCTGTGTTGCTACCATGTTGTTGTCATGTGTTGCTACCATGTTGTTGTCATGTGTTGCTACCATGTTGTTGTCATGTGTTGGCTGCCATGTTGTGTTGCTACCATGTGTTGCTACCATGTTGTGTTTGCTACCATGTGTGTCATGTGTTGCTGCCATGTTGTTGTCATGTGTTGCTACCATATGTGTTGCTCATGTTGTTGTCATGTGTTGCTACCATGTTGTTGTCATGTGTTGCTGCCATGTTGTTGTCATGTGTTGCTGCCATGTTGTTGTCATGTGTTGCTGCCATGTTGTTGTCATGTGTTGCTGCCATGTTGTTGTCATGTGTTGCTGCCATGTTGTGTCGTCATGTGTTGCTGCCATGTTGTTGTCATGTGTTGCTGCCATGTTGTTGTCATGTGTTGCTACCATGTTGTTGTCATGTGTTGCTACCATGTTGTTGTCATGTGTTGCTACATGTTGTGTTGCTACCATGTTGTTGTCATGTGTTGCTACCATGTTGTGTTGCTGCCATGTTGTTGTCATGTGTTGCTACCATGTTGTGTTGCTGCCATGTTGTTGTCATGTGTTGCTACCATGTTGTGTTGCTGCCATGTTGTTGTCATGTGTTGCTACCATGTTGTGTTGCTACCATGTTGTTGTCATGTGTTGCTACCATGTTGTAGTCATGTGTTGCTACCATGTTGTTGTCATGTGTTGCTACCATGTTGTGTTGCTCCCATGTTGTTGTCATGTGTTGCTGCCATGTTGTTGTCATGTGTTGCTACCATGTTGTTGTCATGTGTTGCTACCATGTTGTTGTCATGTGTTGCTGCCATGTTGTTGTCATGTGTTGCTGCCATGCTGTGTTGCTGCCATGTTGTTGTCATGTGTTGCTGCCATGCTGTGTTGCTGCCATGTTGTTGTCATGTGTTGCTGCCATGTTGTTGTCATGTGTTGCTGCCATACTGTGTTGCTGCCATGTTGTTGTCATGTGTTGCTGCCATGCTGTGTTGCTGCCATGTTGTTGTCATGTGTTGCTACCATGTTGTTGTCATGTGTTGCTACCATGTTGTTGTCATGTGTTGCTACCATGTTGTTGTCATGTGTTGCTACCATGTTGTTGTCATGTGTTGCTACCATGTTGTTGTCATGTGTTGCTGCCATGTTGTTGTCATGTGTTGCTACCATGTTGTGTTGCTACCATGTTGTTGTCATGTGTTGCTACCATGTTGTTGTCATGTGTTGCTGCCATGTTGTTGTCATGTGTTGCTGGCCATGTTGTTGTCATGTGTTGCTGCCATGTTGTTGTCATGTGTTGCTGCCATGTTGTTGTCATGTGTTGCTGCCATGTTGTTGTCATGTGTTGCTGCCATGTTGTTGTCATGTGTTGCTACCATGTTGTTGTCATGTGTTGCTACCATGTTGTTGTCATGTGTTGCTACCATGTTGTGTTGCTACCATGTTGTTGTCATGTGTTGCTACCATGTGTTGCTGCCATGTTGTTGTCATGTGTTGCTACCATGTTGTGTTGCTGCCATGTTGTTGTCATGTGTTGCTACCATGTTGTGTTGCTGCCATGTTGTTGTCATGTGTTGCTACCATGTTGTGTTGCTACCATGTTGTTGTCATGTGTTGCTACCATGTTGTAGTCATGTGTTGCTACCATGTTGTTGTCATGTGTTGCTACCATGTTGTGTTGCTGCCATGTTGTTGTCATGTGTTGCTGCCATGTTGTTGTCATGTGTTGCTACCATGTTGTTGTCATGTGTTGCTACCATGTTGTTGTCATGTGTTGCTGCCATGTTGTTGTCATGTGTTGCTGCCATGCTGTGTTGCTGCCATGTTGTTGTCATGTGTTGCTGCCATGCTGTGTTGCTGCCATGTTGTTGTCATGTGTTGCTGCCATACTGTGTTGCTGCCATGTTGTTGTCATGTGTTGCTGCCATGCTGTGTTGCTGCCATGTTGTTGTCATGTGTTGCTGCATGCTGTGTTGCTGCCATGTTGTTGTCATGTGTTGCTACCATGTTGTTGTCATGTGTTGCTACCATGTTGTTGTCATGTGTTGCTGCCATGTTGTTGTCATGTGTTGCTGCCATGTTGTTGTCATGTGTTGCTGCCATGTTGTTGTCATGTGTTGCTGCCATGTTGTTGTCATGTGTTGCTGCCATGTTGTTGTCATGTGTTGCTGCCATGTTGTTGTCATGTGTTGCTGCCATGTTGTTGTCATGTGTTGCTGCCATGTTGTTGTCATGTGTTGCTGCCATGTTGTTGTCATGTGTTGTTGCCATGTTGTTGTCATGTGTTGCTGCCATGTTGTTGTCATGTGTTGCTTCCCATGTTGGTGTTGCTGCCAATGTTGTTGTCATGTGTTGCTGCCATGTTGTTGTCATGTGTTGCTGCCATGTTGTTGTCATGTGTTCTCGCCATGTTGTTGTCATGTGTTGGCTGCCATGTTGTTGTCATGTGTTGCTGCCATGTTGTTGTCATGTGTTGCTGCCATGTTGTTGTCATGTGTTGCTGCCATGTTGTTGTCATGTGTTGCTGCCATGTTGTTGTCATGTGTTGCTCCCATGTTGTTGTCATGTGTTGCTCCCATGTTGTTGCTGCCATGTGTGCTCCATGTTGTTGCTGCCATGTTGTTGTCATGTGTTGCTGCCATGTTGTTGTCATGTGTTGCTGCCATGTTGTTGTCATGTGTTGCTAGCCATGTTGTTGTCATGTGTTGCTGACCATGTTGTTGTCATGTGTTGCTACCATGTTGTTGTCATGTGTTGCTACCATGTTGTGTCCATGTGGTTGCTCATGTGTTGCTACCATGTTGTGTCATGTGTTGCTACCATGTTGTTGTCATGTGTTGCTACCATGTTGTTGTCATGTGTTGCTACCATGTTGTGTTGCTACCATGTTGTTGTCATGTGTTGCTACCATGTTGTGTTGCTACCATGTTGTTGTCATGTGTTGCTACCATGTGTTGCTGCCATGTTGTTGTCATGTGTTGCTACCATGTTGTGTTGCTGCCATGTTGTTGTCATGTGTTGCTACCATGTTGTGTTGCTGCCATGTTGTTGTCATGTGTTGCTACCATGTTGTGTTGCTACCATGTTGTTGTCATGTGTTGCTACCATGTTGTAGTCATGTGTTGCTACCATGTTGTTGTCATGTGTTGCTACCATGTTGTGTTGCTGCCATGTTGTTGTCATGTGTTGCTGCCATGTTGTTGTCATGTGTTGCTACCATGTTGTTGTCATGTGTTGCTACCATGTTGTTGTCATGTGTTGCTGCCATGTTGTTGTCATGTGTTGCTGCCATGCTGTGTTGCTGCCATGTTGTTGTCATGTGTTGCTGCCATGCTGTGTTGCTGCCATGTTGTTGTCATGTGTTGCTGCCATACTGTGTTGCTGCCATGTTGTTGTCATGTGTTGCTGCCATGCTGTGTTGCTGCCATGTTGTTGTCATGTGTTGCTGCCATGCTGTGTTGCTGCCATGTTGTTGTCATGTGTTGCTACCATGTTGTTGTCATGTGTTGCTACCATGTTGTTGTCATGTGTTGCTGCCATGTTGTTGTCATGTGTTGCTGCCATGTTGTTGTCATGTGTTGCTGCCATGTTGTTGTCATGTGTTGCTGCCATGTTGTTGTCATGTGTTGCTGCCATGTTGTTGTCATGTGTTGCTGCCATGTTGTTGTCATGTGTTGCTGCCATGTTGTTGTCATGTGTTGCTGCCATGTTGTTGTCATGTGTTGCTGCCATGTTGTTGTCATGTGTTGTTGCCATGTTGTTGTCATGTGTTGCTGCCATGTTGTTGTCATGTGTTGCTCCCATGTTGTGTTGCTGCCATGTTGTTGTCATGTGTTGCTGCCATGTTGTTGTCATGTGTTGCTGCCATGTTGTTGTCATGTGTTGCTGCCATGTTGTTGTCATGTGTTGCTGCCATGTTGTTGTCATGTGTTGCTGCCATGTTGTTGTCATGTGTTGCTGCCATGTTGTTGTCATGTGTTGCTGCCATGTTGTTGTCATGTGTTGCTGCCATGTTGTTGTCATGTGTTGCTGCCATGTTGTTGTCATGTGTTGCTCCCATGTTGTTGTCATGTGTTGCTCCCATGTTGTGTTGCTGCCATGTTGTTGTCATGTGTTGCTGCCATGTTGTTGTCATGTGTTGCTGCCATGTTGTTGTCATGTGTTGCTGCCATGTTGTTGTCATGTGTTGCTACCATGTTGTTGTCATGTGTTGCTGCCATGTTGTTGTCATGTGTTGCTACCATGTTGTTGTCATGTGTTGCTACCATGTTGCTGCCATGTTGTTGTCATGTGTTGCTACCATGTTGTTGTCATGTGTTGCTAACATGTTGTTGTCATGTGTTGCTACCATGTTGTTGTCATGTGTTGCTACCATGTTGTTGTCATGTGTTGCTACCATGTTGTTGTCATGTGTTGCTACCATGTTGTTGTCATGTGTTGCTACCATGTTGTTGTCATGTGTTGCTACCATGTTGTTGTCATGTTGTCGTGATGTGTGTTTTGTCCTGTATGTTTGTTTATTTTGAATCCCATCCCAAGTATTTGTTCTTAAACTGATTCTAGTGCAAATAAAAGGTTAAAAGAAAACATTTAATATAAATAACAAACACACTGGAGGGGCTGTGGTCCAAACTAGGGCACCAGAATAACAAATACACTGGAGGGGCTGTGGTCCAAACTAGGGCACCAGAATAACAAATACACTGGAGGGGCTGTGGTCCAAACTAGGGCACCAGAATAACAAACACACTGGAGGGGCTGTGGTCCAAACTAGGGCACCAGAATAACAAATACACTGGAGGGGCTGTGGTCCAAACTAGGGCACCAGAATAACAAATACACTGGAGGGGCTGTGGTCCAAACTAGGGCACCAGAATAACAAATACACTGGAGGGGCTGTGGTCCAAACTAGGGCACCAGAATAACAAATACACTGGAGGGGCTGTGGTCCAAACTAGGGCACCAGAATAACAAATACACTGGAGGGGCTGTGGTCCAAACTAGGGCACCAGAATAACAAATACACTGGAGGGGCTGTGGTCCAAACTAGGGCACCAGAATAACAAATACACTGGAGGGGCTGTGGTCCAAACTAGGGCACCAGAATAACAAATACACTGGAGGGGCTGTGGTCCAAACTAGGGCACCAGAATAACAAATACACTGGAGGGGCTGTGGTCCAAACTAGGGCACCAGAATAACAAATACACTGGAGGGGCTGTGGTCCAAACTAGGGCACCAGAATAACAAATACACTGGAGGGGCTGTGGTCCAAACTAGGGCACCAGAATAACAAATACACTGGAGGGGCTGTGGTCCAAACTAGGGCACCAGAATAACAAATACACTGGAGGGGCTGTGGTCCAAACTAGGGCACCAGAATAACAAATACACTGGAGGGGCTGTGGTCCAAACTAGGGCACCAGAATATTAAATACACTGGAGGGGCTGTGGTCCAAACTAGGGCACCAGAATAACAAATACACTGGAGGGGCTGTGGTCCAACTAGGCACAAAAAAAAAAAGCTGATGTCCAAACTAGGGCACCAGAATAACAAATACACTGGAGGGGCTGTGGTCCAAACTAGGGCACCAGAATAACAAATACACTGGAGGGGCTGTGGTCCAAACTAGGGCACCATAATAACAAATACACTGGAGGGGCTGTGGTCCAAACTAGGGCACCAGAATAACAAATACACTGGAGGGGCTGTGGTCCAAACTAGGGCACCAGAATAACAAATACACTGGAGGGGCTGTGGTCCAAACTAGGGCACCAGAATAACAAATACACTGGAGGGGCTGTGGTCCAAACTAGGGCACCAGAATAACAAATACACTGGAGGGGCTGTGGTCCAAACTAGGGCACCAGAATAACAAATACACTGGAGGGGCTGTGGTCCAAACTAGGGCACCAGAATAACAAATACACTGGAGGGGCTGTGGTCCAAACTAGGGCACCAGAATAACAAATACACTGGAGGGGCTGTGGTCCAAACTAGGGCACCAGAATAACAAATACACTGGAGGGGCTGTGGTCCAAACTAGGGCACCAGAATAACAAATACACTGGAGGGGCTGTGGTCCAAACTAGGGCACCAGAATAACAAATACACTGGAGGGCTGTGGTCCAAACTAGGGCACCAGAATAACAAATACACTGGAGGGGCTGTGGTCCAAACTAGGGCACCAGAATAACAAATACACTGGAGGGGCTGTGGTCCAAACTAGGGCACCAGAATAACAAATACACTGGAGGGGCTGTGGTCCAAACTAGGGCACCAGAATAACAAATACACTGGAGGGGCTGTGGTCCAAACTAGGGCACCAGAATAACAAATACACTGGAGGGGCTGTGGTCCAAACTAGGGCACCAGAATAACAAATACACTGGAGGGGCTGTGGTCCAAACTAGGGCACCAGAATAACAAATACACTGGAGGGGCTGTGGTCCAAACTAGGGCACCAGAATAACAAATACACTGGAGGGGCTGTGGTCCAAACTAGGGCACCAGAATAACAAATACACTGGAGGGGCTGTGGTCCAAACTAGGGCACCAGAATAACAAATACACTGGAGGGGCTGTGGTCCAAACTAGGGCACCAGAATAACAAATACACTGGAGGGGCTGTGGTCCAAACTAGGGCACCAGAATAACAAATACACTGGAGGGGCTGTGGTCCAAACTAGGGCACCAGAATAACAAATACACTGGAGGGGCTGTGGTCCAAACTAGGGCACCAGAATAACAAATACACTGGAGGGGCTGTGGTCCAAACTAGGGCACCAGAATAACAAATACACTGGAGGGGCTGTGGTCCAAACTAGGGCACCAGAATAACAAATACACTGGAGGGGCTGTGGTCCAAACTAGGGCACCAGAATAACAAATACACTGGAGGGGCTGTGGTCCAAACTAGGGCACCAGAATAACAAATACACTGGAGGGGCTGTGGTCCAAACTAGGGCACCAGAATAACAAATACACTGGAGGGGCTGTGGTCCAAACTAGGGCACCAGAATAACAAATACACTGGAGGGGCTGTGGTCCAAACTAGGGCACCAGAATAACAAATACACTGGAGGGGCTGTGGTCCAAACTAGGGCACCAGAATAACAAATACACTGGAGGGGCTGTGGTCCAAACTAGGGCACCAGAATAACAAATACACTGGAGGGGCTGTGGTCCAAACTAGGGCACCAGAATAACAAATACACTGGAGGGGCTGTGGTCCAAACTAGGGCACCAGAATAACAAATACACTGGAGGGGCTGTGGTCCAAACTAGGGCACCAGAATAACAAATACACTGGAGGGGCTGTGGTCCAAACTAGGGCACCAGAATAACAAATACACTGGAGGGGCTGTGGTCCAAACTAGGGCACCAGAATAACAAATACACTGGAGGGGCTGTGGTCCAAACTAGGGCACCAGAATAACAAATACACTGGAGGGGCTGTGGTCCAAACTAGGGCACCAGAATAACAAATACACTGGAGGGGCTGTGGTCCAAACTAGGGCACCAGAATAACAAATACACTGGAGGGGCTGTGGTCCAAACTAGGGCACCAGAATAACAAATACACTGGAGGGGCTGTGGTCCAAACTAGGGCACCAGAATAACAAACACACTGGAGGGGCTGTGGTCCAAACTAGGGCACCAGAATAACAAACACACTGGAGGGGCTGTGGTCCAAACTAGGGCACCAGAATAACAAATACACTGGAGGGGCTGTGGTCCAAACTAGGGCACCAGAATAACAAATACACTGGAGGGGCTGTGGTCCAAACTAGGGCACCAGAATAACAAATACACTGGAGGGGCTGTGGTCCAAACTAGGGCACCAGAATAACAAATACACTGGAGGGGCTGTGGTCCAAACTAGGGCACCAGAATAACAAATACACTGGAGGGGCTGTGGTCCAAACTAGGGCACCAGAATAACAAATACACTGGAGGGGCTGTGGTCCAAACTAGGGCACCAGAATAACAAATACACTGGAGGGGCTGTGGTCCAAACTAGGGCACCAGAATAACAAATACACTGGAGGGGCTGTGGTCCAAACTAGGGCACCAGAATAACAAATACACTGGAGGGGCTGTGGTCCAAACTAGGGCACCAGAATAACAAATACACTGGAGGGGCTGTGGTCCAAACTAGGGCACCAGAATAACAAATACACTGGAGGGGCTGTGGTCCAAACTAGGGCACCAGAATAACAAATACACTGGAGGGGCTGTGGTCCAAACTAGGGCACCAGAATAACAAACACACTGGAGGGGCTGTGGTCCAAACTAGGGCACCAGAATAACAAATACACTGGAGGGGCTGTGGTCCAAACTAGGGCACCAGAATAACAAATACACTGGAGGGGCTGTGGTCCAAACTAGGGCACCAGAATAACAAATACACTGGAGGGGCTGTGGTCCAAACTAGGGCACCAGAATAACAAATACACTGGAGGGGCTGTGGTCCAAACTAGGGCACCAGAATAAAGAGGCTGGTGCTTGGGGTGCTGCAGCCGAGGTTAATGAAGGGTAGTTTATCTGCACCATTAGTCAAAATGACAGAGTGCCTCATGCAAAAGGTGAAGGTTTATACTGTAGAGCTCTGCGTGTGTGTGTGTGTGTGTGTGTGTGTGTGGTAGATGTTTAGGAAGAAGAATTGGCCCCAGATGAATTGAATATACAGAGAATGAGAACATTCTAACAGCCAGGTGGTCTGCTATATATCTGCCTCCTTCCAAACATCCCTCCCCAAAACTACCCCCCCCCACCCATCTCCCTCCAAACATCCTCCCTACCCTCCTCTCTGACCCCTCCAGACTGTGACCCCCCCCCCCCCCTACCACCCCAGGCTGTAAGACTCAAAAACACACACTACTTACACAACAACATTTAACAGAGGTCACTTCTTCACACCCAAGATGTTAAGCAGCGTGCCCTAAACACATACATACATGATAGCGTGTGTGTGGTATGCGTGCCTGTGTACCCAGTTTGTTCTTTAGCCACTAGAGAGAATCAATCCATAAAGGATCAAGTCAAATGGAAAACAGATTGAGAGTTAAAGAGTAGCTGGCTATCTCCTTACTGTAATATTCTTCATATGGTTACCGTGCATAGTAACTTCTCCTCTGAGAGACAATTAGGATAACAAAAGATCAATACAGACTGTTAGTAAAAATAAAGTGCTGCTGTATGTTAGTTTCTCAGATGATACATTGAAGTTGCTGCCACAAACCAACAGACCAACCTGGCCGCATCCCTAAACGACACCCGTGTCTCTATTTGGCGCACTACTTTTGAAGCAGGAAATTGACCTATCAACTTGCAAGGTAGTGTAGCGGTCAGTCAGTTCAGCAGTTATGAAATGTGAGAGAGGAAGTGGTGATGTTCATTTTTTCTCAGACTACTGGGGTCCCTTCTGCTTCCCCGGTAAAGAGTCCTCTCCCTCGTCACCTTCCCCGGTAAAGAGTCCTCTCCCTCGTCACCTTCCCCGGTAAAGAGTCCTCTCCCTCGTCACCTTCCCCGGTAAAGAGTCCTCTCCCTCGTCACCTTCCCCGGTAAAGAGTCCTCTCCCTCGTCACCTTCCCCGGTAAAGAGTCCTCTCCCTCGTCACCTTCCCCGGTAAAGAGTCCTCTCCCTCGTCACCTTCCCCGGTAAAGAGTCCTCTCCCTCGTCACCTTCCCCGGTAAAGAGTCCTCTCCCTCGTCACCTTCCCCGGTAAAGAGTCCTCTCCCTCGTCACCTTCCCCGGTAAAGAGTCCTCTCCCTCGTCACCTTCCCCGGTAAAGAGTCCTCTCCCTCGTTACCTTCCCCGGTAAAGAGTCCTCTCCCTCGTCACCTTCCCCGGTAAAGAGACCTCTCCCTCGTCACCTTCCCCGGTAAAGAGTCCTCTCCCTCGTCACCTTCCCCGGTAAAGAGTCCTCTCCCTCGTCACCTTCCCCGGTAAAGAGTCCTCCCCCTCGTCACCTTCCCCGGTAAAGAGTCCTCTCCCTCGTCACCTTCCCCGGTAAAGAGTCCTCTCCCTCGTCACCTTCCCCGGTAAAGAGTCCTCTCCCTCGTCACCTTCCCTGGTGAAGACTAATCTCTTGCGAAGTAGAAAACATGATAAAAACACTGTCTTGCAATCTATTCCCTCTGTAGTGCACTACGTTTTGACCAGGGCCCAGAGGTAGTGCACTACGTTTTGACCAGGGCCCAGAGGGTGCCATTTGGGATGCACCGTTGTCAAAAACACCGCTCCCTGAGCATGGAAGGCTATTAACTTGGATAACATCCAGATTCCTTGTAAGTCTCTCTGGCTACTACAGAAAACTAAAATCCCATTTGGAAAACAAAGCAACGAGAAGACAGACAAATATCTAGTATCTACACAAATATCCAGTATTTACAAATATACAACAGTGGTGGTCTTGACGTTTAAGATGAGGGAGAACGATTTATTTAATTTTATTAGCCTTATTCCTATTACAGTGCATTAGATGACTGTCATTCATATTCTATTGACCCAGCTCAATGTAACATCGATTGAGTTAGGCTACTACACGATACTCTAATTTTCCATATACCCATCATGAGGTTGTTACTGTACAACCTAGCCTATGAATCAAAGTTTACAACGTAGGTGCACAGGTCAAGACAAACATTTGACTAATCAAGGTGACAGACCGTGACACATTCAATACCTCCTCGCACACTCTTCCCTGCATCTAGCTGATCTAGGGTGTAATCATTAGTCATAACAGTTGCAAACAAATTCAGCTATGCTAATTCTCGTTTAAGAAACAGTTTTTTTTTTTTTTTTTTACAGAATAGGCTGAATGAATACACCCCTGATCACACCCAAACACAGTTCACTTTCATAGAAGCCACATACTGATCCCTTTGCTCGTTGTAGAATTCCTTCTCACATCTACGTGCTCTCCTCCTCTCACCGTTTCCCTTCGCTTGAGGACTTCAGTGAACACCACATCAGCTGTCTTATCATGAACGCTACGCACAGCCTACATCGTTGAAACCATATTAGCTAACGTCATAGCTAGTCAACATATCTATTATAAGTAATGAGTTAGTAAACCGCCACTATCATGCAGCACAGTGTACAGTCAGCAAATAGTTTAGCAGTGTCACTGGCGGGCTCCGGTGGCAATGAATTCATTCAACCAAAAGCTTACCTTGACTTGGAAAAGTTCCAATGTTGGATAGCCTTAGCCAGCTAGCTAACATATAATTCCTCTCTGTTGGATAGACTTAGCCAGCTAGCTAACATATCATTCCTCTCTGTTGGATAGCCTTAGCCAGCTAGCTAACATATCATTCCTCTCTGTTGGATAGCCTTAGCCAGCTAGCTAACATATCATCCCTCTCTGTTTGAGCCGGGTGCTTGAGTAGGCTAAACCAGGTAGCTTAGTGAAAAACAAATACAACGAAATATAGCTAGCTAGCTCTCTCACTTGCCATTCATTTTTAAAGAAATTGATTTGTTCAAAACTGTTCAACTATTGTCTTTGAGTCAACTACTCACCACATTGTATGCACTAGTGCTAGCTAGCTGTAGCTTATGATTTCAGTTCTAGACTCATTCTCTGATCCTATGATTGGGTGGACAACATGTCAGTTCACGCTGCAAGAGCTCTGACAGGCTGAAGGACATCCTCCGGAAGTTGTCATAATTACTGTGTAAGTCTATGGAAGGGGGTGAGAACCTAGTTGAGGCTACTAGGTTTTGTATCGAAGAGGAAGACTGAAGCTAGCTGTCCTCCGGCTACACCATGGTGCTACCCCACAGTGCTGTTGAGGCTACTGTAGAACTTCATTGCAAAACAGTGTGTTTTAATCAATTATTTGGTGGTGTGAATATATTTAGTATAGTTTTATCTAAAAATAATCATTTGTATTTTTATGACTGAGGAGGATGTTCTTCTCCTTCCTCCTCTGAGGTACAAATATATATATTTTAAAAGACAGTATAGAACCTGGAACTGAAGCCAAACAGGGTGGAGGTGAGGATTAGAGATCACATGCGAACCTGTCGACGGAGAGATGCTAATCAGATGAACGTTTACACAAAGCCGCGTTAAGATCACACAACAAATAAAGCTGATCTCTTTTCAACACACACAGGTCAAAGGTCAAAGGTCTTCTGGGGCCTACAGTACTGGAATGTATCAGTTTAAATCCTGAGCAAGAGAAACAAAAAAATAACTGAAAAATTGAATATGTTTCACAGGATCAGAGATATGAAATCTAGAGGCTTGAGAGAGGGCTCCTCGTTGAAATAGTATTTAATACAACATTCTGCTCCAGAAATAGATGGCCATGTGCTCGTCCAGCACCAATGACGGCTGCCTAGGTGAGTGACTGTAGCGATGTAGAACGTATTACTTAAAATAGAAGTGCACATACAGGTCCGTCTGATAGACGTGGAGGATGGATTCATTTGGATATGATCACTGAATTCAAACAGATGCTGGGAATTCATTCGTTTGAATACATTAATTTAGAGTCAGAGATTGGACAGGTAATTTAACTAGAGGATGTTGATTGGACAGGTAATCTAATTAAAGAGAAATACAGTCCTTAGATCTGCTTTCTGCTTCAGAGGATACTGTGTTTTGGGGTCTGTGTTTGTGTGTTCTGGGGTGACGTGTGTCCCTGTCCATCTTTTCCCAACTCACCCTCCTGGTGTTGTCAAGGACCTTGGGGTCTGGCCGGCCGTAGTTGGGAGGGTTGGCGTGGGGGTCGTACCCCAGACGGGACAACATGGGGGCGATGACGGGCATGTCTCTCAGTACGTCCGCAGGGATCTTGCCCACCCACTTGGATAAGGCCTCCACGTTGACCGGCTTGATCACCTGGTCTGTAGACCTCTCCACCCTGCAGAGAGAGAGAGAGAGAGGGAGAGAGACAGAAAACACCACAGTTAGCATTCCTCTCCCCAGAAGACCGTTGACTAGCTAGCATCATTCAAGGCATCCTTGCTTGACATACTGGTACTCGCTTATAATTGGATTAGTGAGAGTAATGAGATGGAAACCCACTTCCCTGATGACCTCTAGCAAGATAGGAAGACAGGCTGCTTTTGAAATTGATCTAACAGATGAACACACACCAGCATCCTCTAAGGCACTGCTAGTTGAACAGCACCATTGTCAGACACGTGGATAGCATGATGTTAGCATTGTTAAGGAAGGGTTCAAAATTATTCCTTGATAGGATGATGTTAGCATTATTAAGGAATGGTTCAACAGTATCCCTTGATAGCAACAGTATCTCTATCAACATGTTAAATGTGCAACCAGAGGGAAAACAATTCTAGAGCACTTGTACTCCACACACAGAGATGCGTACGGAGCTCTCCCTCGCCCTCCATTTGGTAAATCCGACCACAACTCTATCCTCCCTGATTCCTGCTTACAAGCATAAATTAAAGCAGGAAGCACCAGTGACTCGCTCTATAAAAAATGGTCAGATGTAGCAGATTTTTTTAAAACCTTTATTTTTACTAGGCAAGTCAGTTAAGAACAAATTCTTATTTTCAATGACGGCCTAGGAACAGTGGGTTAACTGGTCTAGGAACAGTGGGTTAACTGGTCTAGGAACAGTGGGTTAACTGGTCTAGGAACAGTGGGTTAACTGGTCTAGGAACAGTGGGTTAACTGGTCTAGGAACAGTGGGTTAACTGGTCTAGGAACAGTGGGTTAACTGGTCTAGGAACAGTGGGTTAACTGGTCTAGGAACAGTGGGTTAACTGGTCTAGGAACAGTGGGTTAACTGGTCTAGGAACAGTGGGTTACTGGTCTAGGAACAGTGGGTTAACTGGTCTAGGAACAGTGGGTTAACTGGTCTAGGAACAGTGGGTTAACTGGTCTAGGAACAGTGGGTTACTGGTCTAGGAACAGTGGGTTAACTGGTCTAGGAACAGTGGGTTAACTGGTCTAGGAACAGTGGGTTAACTGGTCTAGGAACAGTGGGTTAACTGGTCTAGGAACAGTGGGTTAACTGGTCTAGGAACAGTGGGTTAACTGGTCTAGGAACAGTGGGTTAACTGGTCTAGGAACAGTGGGTTAACTGGTCTAGGAACAGTGGGTTAACTGGTCTAGGAACAGTGGGTTAACTGGTCTAGGAACAGTGGGTTAACTGGTCTAGGAACAGTGGGTAACTGGTCTAGGACAGTGGGTTAACTGGTCTAGGAACAGTGGGTTAACTGGTCTAGGAACAGTGGGTTAACTGGTCTAGGAACAGTGGGTTAACTGGTCTAGGAACAGTGGGTTAACTGGTCTAGGAACAGTGGGTTAACTGGTCTAGGACAGTGGGTTAACTGGTCTAGGAACAGTGGGTTAACTGGTCTAGGAACAGTGGGTTAACTGGTCTAGGAACAGTGGTACGGTCTAGAACAGTGGGTTAACTGGTCTAGGAACAGTGGGTTAACTGGTCTAGGAACAGTGGGTTTAACTGGTCTAGGAACAGTGGGTTAACTGGTCTAGGAACAGTGGGTTAACTGGTCTAGGGAACGTGGGTTAACTGTCTAGGAACAGTGGGTTAACTGGTCGAGGACAGTGGGTTAACTGGTCTAGGAACAGTGGGTTAACTGGTCTAGGAACAGTGGGTAACTGGTCTAGGAAACAGTGGGGTTAACTGGTCTAGGAACAGTGGGTTACTGGTCTAGGAACAGTGGGTTAAATGGTCTAGGAACAGTGGGTTAACTGGTCTATGAACAGTGGGTTAACTGGTCTAGGAACAGTGGGTTACTGGTCTAGGACAGTGGGTTAACTGGTCTAGGAACAGTGGGTTAACTGTCTAGGAACAGTGGGTTAACTGTCTAGGAAACAGTGGGGTTAACTGGTCTAGGAACAGTGGGGTTAACTGGTCTAGGAACAGTGGGTTAACTGGTCTAGGAACAGTGGGTTAACTGGTCTAGGAACAGTGGGTTAACTGGTCTAGGAACAGTGGGTTAACTGGTCTAGGAACAGTGGGTTAACTGGTCTAGGAACAGTGGGTTAACTGGTCTAGGAACAGTGGGTTAACTGGTCTAGGAACAGTGGGTTAACTGGTCTAGGAAAAGTGGGTTAACTGGTCTAGGAACAGTGGGTTAACTGGTCTAGGAACAGTGGGTTAACTGGTCTAGGAACAGTGGGTTAACTGGTCTAGGAACAGTGGGTTAACTGGTCTAGGAACAGTGGGTTAACTGGTCTAGGAACAGTGGGTTAACTGGTCTAGGAACAGTGGGTTAACTGGTCTAGGAACAGTGGGTTAACTGGTCTAGGAACATGGGTTAACTGGTCTAGGAACAGTGGGTTAACTGGTCTAGGAACAGTGGGTTAACTGGTCTAGGAACAGTGGGTTAACTGGTCTAGGAACAGTGGGTTAACTGGTCTAGGAACAGTGGGTTAACTGGTCTAGGAACAGTGGGTTAACTGGTCTAGGAACAGTGGGTTAACTGGTCTAGGAACAGTGGGTTAACTGGTCTAGGAACAGTGGGTTAACTGGTCTAGGAACAGTGGGTTAACTGGTCTAGGAACAGTGGGTTAACTGGTCTAGGAACAGTGGTTAACTGGTCTAGGAACAGTGGGTTAACTGGTCTAGGAACAGTGGGTTAACTGGTCTAGGAACAGTGGGTTAACTGGTCTAGGAACAGTGGGTTAACTGGTCTAGGAACAGTGGGTTAACTGGTCTAGGAACAGTGGGGTTAACTGGTCTAGGAACAGTGGGTTAACTGGTCTAGGAACAGTGGGTTAACTGGTCTAGAACAGTGGGTTAACTGGTCTAGGAACAGTGGGTTAACTGGTCTAGGAACAGTGGGTTAACTGGTCTAGGAACAGTGGGTTAACTGGTCTAGGAACAGTGGGTTAACTGGTCTAGGAACAGTGGGTTAACTGGTCTAGGAACAGTGGGTTAACTGTCTAGGAACAGTGGGTTAACTGGTCTAGGAACAGTGGGTTAACTGGTCTAGGAACAGTGGGTTAACTGGTCTAGGAACAGTGGGTTAACTGGTCTAGGGAACAGTGGGTTAACTGGTCTAGGAACAGTGGGTTAACTGGTCTAGGAACAGTGGGTTAACTGTCTAGGAACAGTGGGTTAACTGGTCTAGGAACAGTGGGTTAACTGGTCTAGGAACAGTGGGTTAACTGGTCTAGGAACAGTGGGTTAACTGGTCTAGGAACAGTGGGTTAACTGGTCTAGGAACAGTGGGTTAACTGGTCTAGGAACAGTGGGTTAACTGGTCTAGGAACAGTGGGTTAACTGGTCTAGGAACAGTGGGTTAACTGGTCTAGGAACAGTGGGTTAACTGGTCTAGGAACAGTGGGTTAACTGGTCTAGGAACAGTGGGTTAACTGGCCTAGGAACAGTGGGTTAACTGGTCTAGGAACAGTGGGTTAACTGCCTGTTCAGGGGTAGAACGACAGATTTGTACCTTGTCAGCTCGGGGATTTGAATGTGAAACCTTCCGGTTACTAGTCCAACGCTCTAAACCACTAGGCTACCCTGCTACAGGACTGTTTTGCTATCACAGACTGGAACATGTTCCGGGATTCTTCCGATGACATTGAGGAATACACCACATCAGTCACTGGCTTTATCAATAAGTGCATGAATTACAGGCAACGTCCGCACTGAGCTAAAGGGTAGAGCTGCCGCTTTCAAGGTGCGAGACTCTAAACCTGAGGCTTACGAGAAATCCCACTATGCCCTCCGATGAACCATCAAACAGGCAAAGTGTCAATACAGGGCTAAGATTGAATCATACTACCCCAGCTCCGACACTCGTCGGATGAGGCAGGGCCTGCAAACTATTACAGACTACAAAAGGGAAGCACACCCGCGAGCTGCCCAGTGACACGAGCCTACCAGACGAGATAAATGACTTCTATGCTCGCTTCAAGGCAAGCAACACTGAGGCATGCAAGAGAGCATCAGCTGTTCCGGACGACTGTGTGATCACGCTCTCCGTGATCTGTGGCTCTCCGTGGCTCTGTGGGGCCAGACAGATTACCAGGACGTGTGCCCTGGGCATGTGCTGACAAACTGGCAGGTGTCTTCACTGACATTTTCATCATGTCCCTGATTGAGTCTGTAATACAAACATGCTTCAAGCAGACCACCATAGTCCTTGTGCCCAAGAACACAAAGGCAACCTGCTAAATGACTACAGACCCGTGGCACTCACGTCCGTAGCCATGAAGTACTTTGAAAGTCTGGTAATGGCTCACATCAACACCATTATCCCAAATCAAATCAAATTTATTTATATAGCCCTTCGTACATCAGCTGATATCTCAAAGTGCTGTACAAAAACCCAGCCTAAAACCCCAAACCAGCAAGCAATGCAGGTGTAGAAGCACGGTGGCTAGGAAAAACTCCCTAGAAAGGCCAAAACCTAGGAAGAAACCTAGAGAGGAACCAGGCTATGTGGGGTGGCCAGTCCTCTTCTGGAAATCCCAGAAACCCTAGACCCACTCCAATTTGCATACCGCCCAAACAGATCCGCAGATGATGCAATCTCCATTGCACTCCACACTGCCCTTTCCCACCTGGGCAAAAGGAACACCTATGTGAGAATGCTATTCATTGACTACAGCTCAGTGTTCAACACCATAGTGCTCTCAAAACTCATCACTAAGCTAAGGACCTTGGACTAAACAGCTCCCTCTGCAACTGGATCCTAAACTTCCTGACGGGCCGCCCCCAGGTGGTAAGGGTAGGTAACAACACATTCCCCACGCTGATCCTCAACACGGGGGCCCCTCAGGGGTGCGTGCTCAGTCCCCTCCTGTACTCCCTTTTCACTCAGAAAACTAAAAAGATTTGGCATGGGTCCTGAGATCCTCAAAAAGGTTCTACAGCTGCAACATCGAGACCATCCTGACCAGTTGCATCACTGCCTGGTACGGCAATTGCTCGAACTCTGACCGCAAGGCACTTCAGAGGGTAGTGCGTACGGCCCAGTACATCACTGGGGCAAAGCTGCCTGCATTCCAGGACCTCTACACCAGGCGGTGTCAGAGGAAGGCCCGGAAAATTGTCAAAGACCCCAGCCACCGCAGTCATAGACTGTTCTCTCTACTACTGCAAGGCAAGCGGTACCGGAGTGCCAAGTCTAGGACAAAAAGGCTTCAACAGTTTTTACCCCCAAGCCATAAGACTCCTGAACAGGTAACCAAATGGTTACCCGGACTATTTGCATTGTGTGCCCACCCCCAACACCTATTTTATGCTGCTGCTACTCTCGGTTTATCCTCATTGGGATAGGGGGCAGCATTTTCACTTTTTGATGAAAAGTGTGCCCAGAGTAAACTGCCTGCTATTCAGTCCCAGATGCTAATATATGCATAGTGTTATTAGTATAAGATAGAAGTTTCTAAAACTGTTTGAATGATGTCTGAGTATAACAGAACCCATATGGCAGGCAAAAACATGAGGCAAAAATCCAACCATCTTGAGGTTTGTAGTTTTTCAACTCAGCCCCTATTGACAATACAGTGGGATATTGGTCATCTTGCACTTCCTAAGGCTTCCACTAGATGTCAACAGTCTCTAAAAACGTTGTTTCAGGCTTCTACTGTGAAGGGGGGCTGAATGAGAGGGGAATGAGTCAGGTGTCTGGCAGAGAGCCACGGGCTCGTGACGCGCTGTCATGTGAAAGTTACCTCGCGTTCCATTGCTTTTCTACAGACAAAGGAATTCTCCGGTTGGGACATTATTGAAGATTTATGTTAAATACATCCTAAAGATTGATTCTATAGTTTGTTTGATATGTTTCTATACGACCAGTAATATAACTTTTTGAACTTTTCGTCCGACCTTTCCGCTGGACTTGCATGCGCATTTGGATTTGTTTACCAAACGCCCTAACAAAAGGAGGTATATGGACATAATTTATTAACTTTATCAAACAAATCAAACATTTATTGTGGAACTGGGAATCCTGGGAGTGCATTCTGATGAAGATCATCAAAGGTAAGTGAATATTTATAATGCTATTTCTGACTTCTGTTGACTCCACAACATGGCGGATATTTCTTTGGCTGGTTTGGGCTCTGAGCGCCGTACTCAGATGCTGCTTTTTCCGTGAAAAAAAATTGAAATCTGACACAGCGGTTGCATTAAGGAGAAGTTTATCTTCCACTAGCGGAACCCCGTTCCCAGACAGGATATTATCTTATATGCATAGTCACTTTAACTATACATTCATGTACATACTACCTCAATTGTCCCACCAACCAGTGCTCCCGCACATTGGCTAACCGGGCTATCTGCCCCACCACCCGCCAACCCCTCTTTTTACACTACTGCTACTCTCTATTCATCATATATGCACAGTCACTTAAACCATACCCACATACTACCTGACTAACCGGTGTCTGTATGAAGCCTTGCTACTCTTATTTTCAAATGTATTTTATACTGTTGTTTTATTTCTGTACTTACCTACACACACACACACACACACACACACACACACACACTTTTTTTTCTCCGCACTATTGGTTAGAGCCTGTAAGTAAGCATTTCACTGTAAGGTCTACAACACCTGTTGTATTCGGCGCACGTGACAAATAAACTTTGATTTGATTAGCATGGTTTTAGCATTGTTAAGGAATGGTTCAACATTATTCCTTGATAGCATGATGTTAGCATTGTTAAGGAATGGTTCAACATTATTCCTTGATAGCATGATGTTAGCATTGTTAAGGAATGGTTCAACATTATTCCTTGATAGTGTGGTTTTAGCAGTGGACCAGTGACCAGCCCTTGTTACTGCAGGCAGCTAACTGCAAACTAATTGACTCTAACTGGGTCATGGTACACGATTAAAAAGATGGCCCCCAAGCTACAGCCTCTCTCCAGCTCCAGGCTTCACAGTTAATGGATTGAATGAATGGCCCCTCCATAGAGATATGGGTTTGTCTCTCACTGTATCAGATCACGCCCCTGTCCCCATGTATGTCTGTCTCCATGTATCCCATGTGTCCCGTTATATGAGCACAGAGACAAGACATTAGGACATTAGGTCAGCATTACAGAGCTTCGCTGAGTGGTACTGGGCCTTTCCCCAATGACTGACAGATTTGGAGGAGCGATATTAAAAATGAATCAACCATTACCTCAATCTACTCTGGGTTAAATTATTAATCATTTCTGAAATATTTCATAAGCGGGGGAGGGGGGCAAACTGCACGTCTGGATCCCAGTCTTTGTTTTCAGGAAAGTAAAAATAAGACCATTTGTGGATGACATTTGTGGATGACACAAGTGCCAAGATGTTTGACCGTTTATAGACGACGTGAAAAATGAAGTGTTAAAATGTTTGACCGTTTATAGACGACGTGCCAAGATGTTTGACTGTTTATGGACGACGTGCCAAGATGTTTGACCGTTTATAGACGACGTGCCAAAATGTTTGACCGTTTATGGATGACGTGCCAAGATGTTTGACCGTTTATGGATGACGTGCCAAGATGTTTGACCGTTTATAGACGACGTGCCAAAATGTTTGACCGTTTATGGATGACGTGCCAAGATGTTTGACCGTTTATGGATGACGTGCCAAGATGTTTGACCGTTTATGGATGACGTGCCAAGATGTTTGACCGTTTATGGATGACGTGCCAAGATGTTTGACCGTTTATAGACGACGTGCCAAGATGTTTGACCATTTATGGATGACGTGCCAAGATGTTTGACCGTTTATGGATGACGTGCCAAGATGTTTGACCGTTTATAGATGATGTGCCAAGATGTTTGACCGTTTATGGATGACGTGCCAAGATGTTTGACCGTTTATAGATGACGTGCCAAGAGGTTTGACAGTTTATAGACGACGTGAAGAGATGAAGTGCCAAGAAGTTTGACCGTTTATAGATGAAGTGCCAAGATGTTTGACCGTTTATAGACTACGTGAAGAGATGAAGTGCCAAGAAGTTTGACCGTTTATGGATGACGTGCCAAGATGTTTGACCGTTTATAGACGACGTGCCAAGATGTTTGACCATTTATGGATGACGTGCCAAGATGTTTGACCGTTTATGGATGACGTGCCAAGATGTTTGACCGTTTATAGATGATGTGCCAAGATGTTTGACCGTTTATGGATGACGTGCCAAGATGTTTGACCGTTTATAGATGACGTGCCAAGAGGTTTGACAGTTTATGGATGACGTGCCAAGATGTTTGACCGTTTATAGACGACGTGCCAAGATGTTTGACCGTTTATGGATGACGTGCCAAGATGTTTGACCGTTTATAGATGATGTGCCAAGATGTTTGACCGTTTATGGATGACGTGCCAAGATGTTTGACCGTTTATAGATGACGTGCCAAGAGGTTTGACAGTTTATAGACGACGTGAAGAGATGAAGTGCCAAGAAGTTTGACCGTTTATAGATGAAGTGCCAAGATGTTTGACCGTTTATAGACGACGTGAAGAGACAAAGTGTTAAGATGTTCACATTGAAGAGGAAAAGGGAGCGGCCACTCCACCATGGGCATCACTGATTTGTCACACCTGTGGATGACGCAGCAGGTATAAGCAGTCGTCAGTATTACAGACGGACAAGTATATAGCCCATCTATAATTTAGCCCAAACATCTACCTCTCCCCCTACTGTATTTATCTATTTATTTTGCTCCCCATTATTTGTATTTCTACTTTGCACATTCTTCCACTGCAAATCTACCATTCCAGTGTTTTAATTGCTATATTGTATTTACTTTGCCACCATGGCCTTTACCTCCCTTATCTCACCTCATTTGCTCACATTGTATATAGACTTGTTTTTCTACTGTATTATTGACTGTATGTTTGTTTTACTCCATGTGTAACTCTGTGTCGTTGTATTGTGTCGAACTGCTTTGCTTTATCTTGGCCAGGTCGCAGTTGTAAATGAGAACTTGTTCTCAACTTGCGTCTACCTGGTTAAATAAAGGTGTTCTCAACTTGCCTACCTGGTTAAATAAAGGTGTTCTCAACTTGCCTACCTGGTTAAATAAAGGTGAAAATAAATAAAATAAACAAGCCTTGAAGCATTGATCTTTACCTGTAGAGGCACAACAAAAGAGTTGCCATCAATTTAGGCGAGTCGTTCATCCAGCGACGTAATCCATCAATTGACAGAAATACGTCAATTTTTTCATAATTTGCTTTACTTTTATAAATGATCGGAAATAAAAAAAAATGACTATTTGGTTGGGAATAGGTTACTGGGCAGTTGTTGAGTAGTTTTTGTAGCACCTGTTTGCCTGTTAAAAAAAAGGTTTCATAATTATTCTCTTCAACATAGAATGGGCATATAACCTGAATAGAGAGCGTGTACAGTAGATCATCCATGGATCAGCATGTCAGCCATGTTGGCCACCAGAGACTGAAAACCTTGATCTATTGAAAAAGAGAATTGTTAGTTGAGGAGTTGAGCGAGTTTAGTGGGGAGGGAGAGAGAGCCAAATTCTGAGGGTAAGGAACCCTGCTGAACGCATTACACAAACACGATAACAAAACACACACACTCGTACAAGAATGACGCAGCGTTTTAACACGTTACGTGACAGACCTGTTGTTGGAGCCAGGCATATCTCTAGAAACCACAGCTTGTGACAGCCTCCCCCCTGCTCCTCTTTAGAACAGACAGAGTTCATATGGAGAACAGATTACAGCAACAGCTGAGTTCTGTGTTCAATTGACCCAGCACACAGGATCAGTGTCCCATATGGCACTCTATTCCCTATATAGTGCACTACTTTAGACCAGATCTCTATGGAACCCTATTCCCTATATAGTGCACTACTAATCAACAGGAGAGCCAACCCTAGCCTTGATTCATATCAGCAGGAGAGCCAACCCTAGCCTTGATTCAAATCAGCAGGAGAGCCAACCCTAGCCTTGATTCAAATCAGCAGGAGAGCCAACCCTAGCCTTGATTCAAATCAGCAGGAGAGCCAACCCTAGCCTTGATACATATCAGCAGGAGAGCGGAGAGCCAACCCTAGCCTTGATTCAAATCAGCAGGAGAGCGGAGAGCCAACCCTAGCCTTGATTCAAATCAGCAGGAGAGCCAACCCTAGCCTTGATTCATATCAGCAGGAGAGCGGAGAGCCAACCCTAGCCTTGATTCAAATCAGCAGGAGAGCCAACCCTAGCCTTGATTCATATCAGCAGGAGAGCGGAGAGCCAACCCTAGCCTTGATTTAAATCAGCAGGAGAACGGAGAGCCAACCCTAGCCTTGATTCAAATCAGCAGGAGAGCCAACCCTAGCCTTGATTCAAATCAACAGGAGAGCCAACCCTAGCCTTGATTCAAATCAACAGGAGAGCCAACCCTAGCCTTGATTCAAATCAACAGGAGAGCCAACCCTAGCCTTGATTCAAATCAGCAGGAGAGCCAACCCTAGCCTTGATTCAAATCAACAGGAGAGCCAACCCTAGCCTTGATTCAAATCAACAGGAGAGCCAACCCTAGCCTTGATTCAAATCAGCAGGAGAGCCAACCCTAGCCTTGATTCAAATCAACAGGAGAGCCAACCCTAGCCTTGATTCAAATCAACAGGAGAGCCAACCCTAGCCTTGATTCATATCAGCACCATGGTATTGTGAATAAAGCTTATTTTCTCAAAATGTGTCCTAAATGAAACACTATTCCCTATGTGGTGCACTACTTTTGAGAGATCTCACTCACACACACACACACACAGTCCATTAACTTCTGACTTCCCTCAGGTCTCTCTGCATTCCAGTCCTGCACTACTACATTACACCTCGATAATGACCTGACAACTCACTTCACAAATCCATTTACTTTGGGAATGCAATCTTTACCACTGTAGAACTAGGGTCTGTCTCAAATGGCGACCTATCCCCTCCCCTTATATATATATACACATATATACAGTGCTCTGGTCCAATGTAGTCCACTATATAGGGATCCATTTAGAGCACAGGGTCTACAGCATGATTAATAGACAACTGCTTTTGTTCATCTCCGGAGGAAGGAGGGAGGACTATAGCACTGGTTCTGAAAGAGAGAGAGAGAGAGAAACCACAGTTAGCAAAGGAGTTAGCATCGTAGCGTGTGTCCCCAGAAGACCATTAACTAGCTAGTATCATTCCAAGGCATCCAAAACTGAGCCTTCCTTTTTCCCTTGCTTGAGGTGCTAAGGGAGGCTGAAGTCGAAAACCCTCGTGTGGGCCGGAGAGAGCGAGTGGGGGGGTGGGGGGGGGACAGGGAGTGTTGAACGATGAATGTTTAGAGGTCCACAGCATAAACAGATACAAACAGACTGTGAGAAACAAACGTGACTCATTCTGACCAGAGAGAGAAAAGACATCTGTTTGTACTTGGTATCTCCAGTAGAGGCTCATGGGTAAAAGCACTAAGGGGAAGCCAATCCAGGAACAAAAATGCTATATTACAACCTGTGTAGTGATACTTGTGTTGTTTTGTTCTATAACATGTTAGTTCACATGTGTCTTGACAACGTGATATAAAAAGGCCGAGCCAATAAGAAGACACCGCGGCAGAATAAATTCAACGACACCTTTTTTGTTTGGTCACAAAACCCGGAGAGCAACATCTGTCCGGTGAAGTCCGCAAAGCAAATAAACAAAAACATGTTACATGACCGACAGCATGGTCAAGTTTCCAACATGTTCAGACCACTAAACAACTATTGATACAGAACCACAGAGAGTTAAATCGCAAGTCTCAAAGAAAACAGGGAGCTGCCTCCACTAATTCCAGCATCACTTCATCATGATCCTATCCTATTTAAATATGAAGTGGCTGTCCATGTTACTGATGTGTGTGTGTGTGTGTGTGTGTGTGTGTGTGTGTGTTTGCAAGTAGAAAAAAAAACACCCTACTGGTAGAGAAACATCAATGCCATCCTCCTCTCTTTCACGTTGACTAAACAGTCTATGACTGTGTCACACAGTACACACTTTTAGTTGTTGTTGTCCCTGGCTAAAATACCTGCTCGCTAGCTAGCCCGCCAGCCTGCTCGCTCGCCCGCCAGCCGGCTCGCTCGCCTTACTTCCATTCATGGGCAACGTTAGCTAGTTAACATTAGCCTTCTACATCTAGCTACATATTTAACTTACATCCTCTCAGGTCAGGGGCACAACAATGTATGAATTAATGGTTGGATCAGAATCACTGTTATTGGCCAGTATGGAGAATGAAGTAAAACCACAAGTACAAATCCCTATCTCCATCCGTGGCTACATTACGAAAGGGACAATTTTAGCTAGCTAGCTAGTCAGTCAGTCAGTCACTGGGAGGACAACACAACAAGATGCAACAATTCAAGTTGCTTCCAAAACGGGCTTCCCTTGACACTTTTTTGACTTGCCCAGAGCAATCACGGTTGAGCTCACTCAGATAAGCTCAACGCTGATTGGCTATTATTTTATACTTTTACTTTTGCTCACTGGCTTCCATTGCATTCAATGCTATGGGCGTCAACAATGTCATACTCTGTTTGACCAGACGTCATCAGATAGATGGGCTACACATACGGAGACAGAGGGGCGCTGTTTCGTTCACTCTGAATGCTTTCTCAGGTGAGAATTGAAGGAAATTTTTTTTTTATTTGACCTTTACTTAACTAGGGCAAGTCAGTTAAGAACAAATTCTTATTTTCAATGACTGCCTAGGAACAGTGGGTTAACTGCCGGGGGTTTGAACTTGCAACCTTCCGGTTACTAGTCCAACGCTCTAACCACTAGGCTATCACTGGGTATCTCATGACCAGATTGGAGAAAGGAAACCAACTAATTAATAAATTGTGAAAAAAATGCCAGAGATCAAAGGAAAGAGTCCCTGCCTCATCTCCTTAGTAATGTCAGCTACACTGTCAAGACAACTTCACTGTATGTCATGACCAGATTAACCTAGCAAATAAATACATTTTGAGAAATGACAAGGAAAGGAGAGTCTCTTCCTTCTCTCCTCGGTGATGTCAGTTAGCTACTCTGTTAAGATGGCCACAACAATTACATGCATTCTGAGAAATGACAAAGAAAGAAAGAAAAGAGTCTCTGCTGCATTGTCAGCTCGCTACGCTGTAAAAGGAGGTCGCATCTGGAGGCCTACTTCTGGTTGTTGCCACGGCCACAAAACTGGGGAGGAGCTACTGCTTATCCTGTATGTTTACAGTGCAGTCTGGCCTCCTGTGTGTGCGCACGTACACACACACACACACACACACAATATATAAATAAATCATATATATAATATATAAATATGATGTATTATATATTTTACACACACACACACACACACACACACACACAGTGTACTAGTGGAAAGTTTAGACAACTACTCATTCAAGGTATTTTTTTTTTAAATAATGTAGTAACCGAAAAAGTATTACACAAATCAAAATGTGACATTTTAGGCTCTTCAAAGTAACTACCCTTCGCCTTGATGACAGCTTTGCACATTCTTGGCCTTAAATATTTTCCAACCGTCTTGAAGAAGTAGTTCCCACATATGCTGAGCACTTGTTGGTGCTTTTCCTTCACTCTGCGGTCCAACTCATCCCAAACCATCTCAAATGGGTTGAGGTCAGGTGATTGTGGAGGCCAGGTCATCTGATGCAGCACTCCATCACTCTCCTCGGTCAAATAGCCCTTACACAACCTGGAAGTGTGTTCTGGGTCATTGTCCTGCAGAAAAACAAATGATAGTCCCACTAAGCGCAAACCAGATGGGATGGCATATCGCTGCAGAATGCTGTGGCAGCCATGATGGTTAAGCGTGCCTTGAAATCTAAACAAATCACTGACAGTGTCACCAGCAAATCACCCCTACACCATTACACCTCCTCCTCCATGCTTCACGGTGGGAACCACACATGTGGAGATCATCAGTTCACTTACTCTGTGTTTCACAAAGACACGGCAGTTGGAACCAAAAATCTCTCATTTGGACTCATCAGATCAAAAGGCCAGATTTCCACTGGTCTGTGTTTCTTCCGTTTCTTTGCAGCAATTTGACCATGAAGGCCTGATTCACGCAGTTTCCTCTGAACAGTTGATGTTGAGATGTGTCTGTTGCTTGAACTCTGAAGCATTTATTTGGGCTGCAATTTATGAGGCTGTTAACTCTGGGGCTCTGCAGCAGAGGTAATTCTGGGGCTTCCTTTCCTGTGGTGGTCCTCATGAGAGCCAGTTTCATCATAGCGCTTGATGGTTTTTGCGACTGCACTTGAAGAAACTTTCAAAAGTTCTTGAAATGTTCCGCATTGACTGATCTTCATGTCTTAAAGTAATGATGGACTGTTGTTTCTCTTTGCTTATTTGGGCTGTTCTTGCCATAATATGAGGTTGGTCTTTTACCAATCAGGGCTATCTTCTGTATACTGCCCCTACCTCATCTCAACACAACTGATTGGCTCAAATGTATTAAGGAAAGAAATTCCACAAATGAACTTTTAACAGGGCACACCTGTTAATTGAAATTACATTCCAGGTGACTACCTCATGAAGGTGGTTGAGAGAATGCCAAGAGTGTGCAAAGCTGTCATCAAGCCAAAAGGTGGCTTACTTTGAAGAATCTCAAATAGATTTAGATTTGTTTAACACTTGTTTGGTTACTACATGACTCCATATGTGTTATTTAATCATTTTGATGTCACGACAATGTAGAAAATAGTACAAAATAAAGAAAAACCCTGGAATGAGTAGGAGTGTCCAAACATTTGACTGGTACTGTATATTTAATATATGCATGAATATTGAACAATACATAAACATTCTTCAAGGTGGCATAATGATGGCATCAGAGCGAGACAAAAGCATGAATATTGAACAATACATAAACATTCTTCAAGGTGGCATAATGATGTCATCAGAGCGAGACAAAAGCATGAATATTGAACAATACATAAACATTCTTCAAGGTGGCATAATGATGGCATCAGAGCGAGACAAAAGCATGAATATTGAACAGTAAATCAACAATCTTCAAGGTGGCATCTGCAGCTGCTCCAAATTGAAAAGAAAAAAAAAGAACTGAAAAAAGTATTTCAGCCTCAACGACCTCCAAGATGAACAAGGTGGTGTGTAAAAGAGAGGAAAAGTATAGATGCGTGTTGTGTTTGTCACGGTTGTCGTCATAAACGAACCTTTCACCTCCTCCCCCCTCGTCCTGCTTCACCTCCTACCCCCCTCGTCCTGCTTCACCTCCTAACCCCCTCGTCCTGCTTCACCTCCTAGCCCCCTCGTCCTGCTTCACCTCCTAGCCCCCTCGTCCTGCTTCACCTCCTAGCCCCTCGTCCTGCTTCACCTCCTACCCCCCTCGTCCTGCTTCACCTCCTACCCCCCTCGTCCTGCTTCACCTCCTACCCCCCTCGTCCTGCTTCACCTCCTACCCCCCTCGTCCTGCTTCACCTCCTACCCCCCTCGTCCTGCTTCACCTCCTACCCCCTCGTCCTGCTTCACCTCCTACCCCCTCGTCCTGCTTCACCTCCTACCCCCTCGTCCTGCTTCACCTCCTACCCCCTCGTCCTGCTTCACCTCCTACCCCCTCGTCCTGCTTCACCTCCTACCCCCTCGTCCTGATTTAAGAGAGCACGCGAGAGGGGGAGAGAGCGCTAGGTGTCTGGTCCCCCTCCTAGCCCTTCCATCCCTAAATCAGCCATGTTATTGATGGTAAATGGGCGAAGAGACAGAGGGAGGGGCTGAGGGCCCAGCCCACTACAGTACAGATAGGGACCTGCTGCAAACCAGAGAGTCTGAGAGAATACGTGCACAAGCGCTCGTGCACGGTTTTAGTAGGTAAAGATAGAAGCGCTCTGCTCTGCCCAGTGACAGGGAGGCTGGAGCGAAGTACCACTGAAGGGTGGGGGTCTGGTGTTGAGGGCGAAGTACCACTGAAGGGCGTGTGTGTTTAGTCTGACTAAGGTGTTGTGTGTTTAGTCAGACTCAGAAAGGGTGTGTGTGTGTGTTTAGTCAGCAAGCAAGCAGGCTGGGCACTGATAGGTAGGAACGGAGTTTGTGGTCCTCTGTGGCAAAGTTGCGTTGCGGGTTCAACTCCCACAGGAATCTCAAACAAACAAACAAAATGTATGTAGTCACTGCTAAGTCAGTCACTGCTAAGTGGCATATATTTTTTTCATAAACGTTATATTATCTATAGTCTTGTCTGGTAAGAGGAGGCAGATCGGACTCGTCAACACCCTGAATACGTACTCTTAATCTCCTGTTCCAGAAGGTTAAGGACCCACTACATCTGTGAAGTCTGGCTCAATTTATTTATGGATTTGTTTGTTTAATAAATAAAAAAAGATCACAAAAAAGGTTATGGACCTGTTGGATATAGTAGGCTGATTTGGTAACGCCGAGTATGTTGATCAGTAGGCTGGTTAACCGAGTACGTTGATCAGTAGGCTGGTTAACCGAGTACGTTGATCAGTAGGCTGGTTAACCGAGTACGTTGATCAGTAGGCTGGTTAACCGAGTACGTTGATCAGTAGGCTGGTTAACCGAGTACGTTGATCAGTAGGCTGGTTAACAGAGTACGTTGATCAGTAGGCTGGTTAACAGAGTACGTTGATCAGTAGGCTGGTTAACCGAGTACGTTGATCAGTAGGCTGGTTAACCGAGTACGTTGATCAGTAGGCTGGTTAACCGAGTACGTTGATCAGTAGGCTGGTTAACCGAGTACGTTGATCAGTAGGCTGGTTAACCGAGTACGTTGATCAGTAGGCTGGTTAACCGAGTACGTTGATCAGTAGGCTGGTTAACCGAGTACGTTGATCAGTAGGCTGTATACACTCTACACTCTAACCACTAGGCTACCCTGCCGCCTCTGGGTTAACTGGCCTAGGAACAGTGGGTTAACTGGCCTAGGAACAGTGGGTTAACTGGCCTAGGAACAGTGGGTTAACTGCCTGTTCAGGGGGCAGAACGACAGATTTGTACCTTGTCAGCTCGGGGATTCGAACTTGCAACCTTTCGGTTACTAGTCCAACGCTCTAACCACTAGGCTACCCTGCCGCCTCTACACTCTAACCACTAGGCTACCTACCACCTCTACACTCTAACCACTAGGCTACCCTGCCTCCTCTACACTCGAACCACTAGGCTACCTGCCGCCTCTACACTCGAACCACTAGGCTACCCTGCCGCCTCTACACTCTAACCACTAGGCTACCCTGCCGCCTCTACACTCTAACCACTAGGCTACCCTGCCGCCTCTACACTCTAACCACTAGGCTACCCTGCCGCCTCTACACTCTAACCACTAGGCTACCCTGCCGCCTCTACACTCTAACCACTAGGCTACCCTGCCGCCTCTACACTCTAACCACTAGGCTACCCTGCCGCCTCTACACTCTAACCACTAGGCTACCCTGCCGCCTCTACACTCTAACCACTAGGCTACCCTGCCGTCCCTACACTCTAACCACTAGGCTACCTGCCACCTCTACACTCTAACCACTAGGCTACCTACCACCTCTACACTCTAACCACTAGGCTACCCTGCCGCCCCACAATACAACGGCGTGTGATTTCCTGTTTGCGTGAAGCAAAGTAAGAGCCAGGGAACGTTCACAACCGTTTTTGTTGTTGTTTTTGGATGCAAATCGCACAGCATTTAGACATCTCCGCAAAAGCCCTGCAACAATTAAAGTCCAACAAGCATAAATTAAACCTCAAGACAGACAGAAATTCAATCAATTTCCATTGAAATGTGAACAGTGAGGATCGTTGTTTTGAGGTACAATACTAGACGATACCCCCCTTTGGTAGCGCAAATATAATATGATTTGTCGTCCTTACTTAAGGACTCACCAGAAAATGCCTAGTTTGTCCTGGTACAGCAAAGCTGGCTTCTCAGTCGTTTTCTAAGCTCAGGGCAAAGATACTAATCCTGTTGAGACCTGTGCTGTTTACTGAAAGCCCTATTCTTCATATTTCACAGTCCCGGTTTCTCCTCTATGGCCACATGGCTGTGCATGTTATCTCGTCTCTGCTGTCTGTCTTCAGCTGTGTCCAGAGGGCTCTGGTTAAGGTCTCCTTTTATTCATACTTGATGGTAATCAATGTGCTGAGGGGTGCAGTGGGAGGCTGTCTGTCTGGCTCTTTGACAGAGACAGAGACAAACAGACAGAGACAAACAGACTGAGAGCCAAGACAGGCAGACAGAGGGCCCGCCAGACTGAGACAGACAAACAGACTGAGACAGAGACTGAGACAGACAGAGAGCCCCGACAGGCAGACAGAGGGCCCGCAGACCGAGACAGACAGAGACAAACAGACAGAGACAAACAGACAGAGAGCCCCGACAGGCAGACAGAGGGCCCGACACAGCTCTTTGTCTATCCATCCCTCTCTCATTCCACCTCTTTGTGGGTTACTGTCTCTCCAGGGCTCGTGTTGTACTTGTCGTAACAGGGGAAGGGTCAAGAGTACACAGCTCACAATCCCTTTCCCACAATATTTTTTTTTTTTAAACTGACTACACCGTGTCTGTCTTTCTACATCGCTATAGTGCCCAGAGAGCATTCCTAAGAGATATGGAGAGGAGGGCTTAACAAAGACATTTGGCCTCTTCTGGAACACTCCAGAACACTCTAAAGACCCTTACAGTTTGGTAAAGAGGTGGAACTCCTCACTTCATGTAGCAGCTAACCCCTTCAGTGTTCCATGGCTGGAGGTTGAAGGGTACTCCTGTATCTCCCATAGTGGAACAGCTATATTAGGACCAGGGTTAGCAACCACTACAACATGGGCACTTTGATTGTGGGGGGGGGGGCAAAACATTTGAAATCATCATGAGGGGCAGCAGTGAGTCTGCTACTCATATATGCAGTCAGAGTTGGCCATATTGTTTTGGGGGCCCTGAGTAAAAACATGTTGGACTACCCGAAATAATTGCAATTTTACGACTCATTTCATTGGCATTTTTCACCTTTTGTCATAGGGTGGAGAGAAATGTCTGCAGTTTTTAAATATGATATCCGAGTAACAGTACAATGAGGACAATAGTTGAACCAAGTTAAGTATTGTATCATGTTTGCCATGTGTTCTATCTACATATCTTACACAGCATGTTGGTTCTCTAGAAAATATTCTGGGCCAGCTTTAAACACATGACCTTACCTTGGGTTACCCGTCTAGTGTAGAGTGGAGGAGGGGGGTTACCCGTCTAGTGTAGAGTGGAGGAGGGGGGGTTACCCGTCTAGTGTAGAGTGGAGGAGGGGGGGGTTACCCGTCTAGTGTAGAGTGGAGGAGGGGGGGTTACCCGTCTAGTGTAGAGTGGAGTTACCCGTCTAGTGTAGAGTGGAGTTACCCGTCTAGTGTAGAGTGGAGTTACCCGTCTAGTGTAGAGTGGAGTTACCCGTCTAGTGTAGAGTGGAGTTACCCGTCTAGTGTAGAGTGGAGTTACCCGTCTAGTGTAGAGTGGAGTTACCCGTCTAGTGTAGAGTGGAGGAGGGGGGGTTACCCGTCTAGTGTAGAGTGGAGGAGGGGGGGTTACCCGTCTAGTGTAGAGTGGAGGAGGGGGGGTTACCCGTCTAGTGTAGAGTGGAGGAGGGGGGGTTACCCGTCTAGTGTAGAGTGGAGGAGGGGGGGTTACCCGTCTAGTGTAGAGTGGAGGAGGGGGGGTTACCCGTCTAGTGTAGAGTGGAGGAGGGGGGGTTACCCGTCTAGTGTAGAGTGGAGGAGGGGGGGTTACCCGTCTAGTGTAGAGTGGAGGAGGGGGGGTTACCCGTCTAGTGTAGAGTGGAGGAGGGGGGGTTACCCGTCTAGTGTAGAGTGGAGGAGGGGGGGTTACCCGTCTAGTGTAGAGTGGAGGAGGGGGGGTTACCCGTCTAGTGTAGAGTGGAGGAGGGGGGGTTACCCGTCTAGTGTAGAGTGGAGGAGGGGGGGGGGGGGTTACCAGTCTAGTGTAGAGTGGAGGAGGGGGGGGGGGGTTACCAGTCTAGTGTAGAGTGGAGGAGGGGGGGTTACCCGTCTAGTGTAGAGTGGAGGAGGGGGGGGGGGGTTACCAGTCTAGTGTAGAGTGGAGGAGGGGGGGGGGGGGTTACCAGTCTAGTGTAGAGTGGAGGAGGGGGGGGGGGGGGTTACCAGTCTAGTGTAGAGTGGTGGTGGGGGGGGGGGGGGTTACCAGTCTAGTGTAGAGTGGTGGTGGGGGGGGGGGGGGGGTTACCTGTCTAGTGTAGAGTGGAGGAGGAGAGTTACCCGTCTAGTGTAGAGTGGTGGTGGAGGGTGACCCGTCTAGTGTAGTGGTGGTGGAGGGTTACCCGTGTAGTGTAGAGTGGTGGTGGAGGGTTACCCGTCTAGTGTAGAGTGGTGGTGGGGGTTACCTGCCCGGCTAGAGCTTCCCCGGTCAACTGTAAGTGCTGTTATTGTGAAGTGGAAACTTCTAGGAGCAACAATGTCTCAGCCGTGAAGTGGTAGGCCGCACAAGCTCACAGAACGGGACCGCCAAGAGCTGAAGCGCATAGCATGTAAACACCGTCCGTCCTCGGTTGCAACACTCACTACCGAGTTCCAAACTACCTCTGGAAGCAACGTCAGTACAAGAACTGTTTGTTGGGAGCTTCATGAAATGGGTTTCCATGGCCGAGTATGAATCACACAAGCCTATGTCACCATGTTCAATGGTGAAGGGAAATCTTAACAAGGACATTCTAGACGATTCTGTGCTTCCAACTTTGTGGCAACAGTTTGGTTTGTAGAAGGCCCTTTCCTGTTTCAGCATGACAATGCCCCCACGCACAAAGCGAGGTTCATACAAAAACACCTTTGGGATGAATTGGAACAGCAAGAGCGAGAGACGTGGACCAGTCCTGACTTGTCTCACTGCACCAGGAAGGGAATGTGTTAACCAGAGCCTGATCAGTTCACCACTTAGACCTTGTCAGTCTGGTGATGAATGGTGCTTGCTCACCATTACTCTGTGCTATGGGTGTGTGCTTGCTCACCATAACGCTGTGCTAGGAGTGTGTGCTTGCTCAACAGAACACTGTGCTAGGAGTGTGTGCTTGCTCAACAGAACACTGTGCTAGGAGTGTGTGCTTGCTCACCATAACGCTGTGCTAGGAGTGTGCGTCAAATGGCTCCCTGTCATATGGGATGCAGCCTACGATTCAACCACGGCATTGAGCCATTTTCCTAGATAAGCAACATAGTGAATGAGGAGACAGTATCTTGTCAACAGGAAACAACCCCAGGGATAACTGCTTGTTATTTGGCGCCATAAGAGTCAACAGGAATGTATTAGTTATCAGCAGCTTGTTGTGAAAGCAGAACAGAGCAGACAGCTTTCAGAACCAGAAGCGAACAGAGGCCTGTGTTCTAGAACCAGAACCTAACAACAGAGGCCTGTGTTCTAGAACCAGAACCTAACAACAGAGGCCTGTGTTCTAGAACCAGAACCTAACAACAGAGGCCTGTGTTCTAGAACCAGAACCTAACAACAGAGGGGTGTGTTCTAGAACCAGAACCTAAATGGCTTGCTGAGCTTCACTGAGAATGAGGGGTGGGAGAGCCACTGTGACCCAGATAGCTCAGTGAGTTGATGCATGGAGGTTCTGCCTGGCTGCGTCCTCATTTTCAGCCCTTTGTCCTAGTTTTGTAAAAAAAAACTTGAAGAGTATGGCTGCCCAAACTTCATCTCTCCACTAAATCACGGGAAGCATTACAGAGTGTATGTGGCTTTTTGTTACTTCAAGTTATCTGGTTTTTGTTATCTAACGTCACAAAGCCTTGTTTCACCCTTAATTGACGACAAGGTCACTGACCCCTGATTTACAAGCTAATTGAGTTTCAAGTTTACTCACTTTAGACACTGACAGAAATTAACAAGGAGGGAGACAGGCATGCCTGAAGTTCAGCAACATGCAGGCTCATGGTACATAAAACACACACACTCCCAACACCCCTACTTACTTGGAGAGGGAAACACCACCGGCTTTCCCTATGAGTTCCTCATGGTGAAGCACCGCCTCGTTCCAGGGAATGTCCAGGAATTTGAGCAGCGTCCTCATCCACTTCTCTGGATGGAGCACCAGCTGTTCATAATGCACCGGCAGGCACTTGTCTGAGGCCTCCAGGCACTGAGTGTACATGGTCTCTATGGCCCTGTTCCACTTGGTCAGGCAGTCTCTGTAGCTGCCCAGGTCAAAGCCAGCGATCGTCACCTTACGCGAGATCATCGAATGGACCGAGGCGCGTCCGTCCCGGATCATGAGCACGAACTTGGCGTGCGGGAAGATCTTAGCCAGGTAGGAGAGGGACTTCAGAGCGAAGGGGTCCTTGTTACAGAGGAAGTTGGCGGGCTCGCCGTGCTTCACGATGATCTCCAGGAGGAAGGCCTGCATGGCGGCGTCCAGGACCTCGTCCGTCACCCCGGCCTCGTCCAGACGCATCTTCTCCCTCCCCGACCGCGACCACATCTGTTTCATGGCCAGGATACGTGGAATAACCCTGGTCTCCTCTCCACAACGAACCTCAGGGTGAGCGTCCAGCATGGCTCTCATCAACGTGGTCCCACTCCTGGGAACCCCTCCAATGAACACTAGGGGCATGTCCTTGTTGTAGACGAATGGAGCGGAGAGGTTATGGCCCCCGGGTCTGGAGCCCCGCAGGATGGCGGAGGAGCCCAACGAGCCGCCCAGGAGGAGCCCTCCCGGCCCCTGAAGGCCCCCCAGAACCCCTTGGTCCCCAGGCTGGCTGCTGCGCTCCTCGATGCGGTGGTGACACTCCATGGCGTGACGACCCAAGTAGAAGACTGTGACTGAGCTGATGACCAGACAGGCCACCAGAAGGTTCTGCTTCAGCTTCCCCATCATCACCATCTCAGGACCAGAGGAGGATGGAGGTATATCAGAGGAGGTAATGTTGGAGTAGAGGAGGAGGAGGGGAGAAGGGAAGGGGATAGGGGAGAAGCAGGATGGAGGTGTATCAGAGGAGGTAATGTTGGAGTAGAGGAGGAGGGGAGAAGGGAAGGGGATAGGGGAGGGGGAGAAGCAGAGGGTCCCTCCCTTCAAGGTTGGCAGTGAGGGACAGAGTGTGGTGGGTGTTCCTCAGTGGTCAGCGCTCGTCGAGTGCCCAGCTCCATCAGGCCTGGGGAAGGACAGAACAGAACAAAATGTATTATTATAGAATATAATCCAGTGAGTGAATAGAGTTAGCCCTCGGAACAGTAGAACATGACAACTTTAAAAACAGATCTTGCTCCAGATCATGGAATCCTAAATAATTTGTACACTGCTGGAAGAAATGGTGCTATTCGGGCTAGAACCAAAAAGGGTTCAATATGGATCAGTTCATATATGGTCCAAGAAAAGGCTGTTCAGAACTGAAAAACATCCTAAGAGTCAGCATTATACTGTACTGACCCATCTCCACAGAGCACAGTCAAAACTATGAACCAGAGCTGTACACCTTATTTTGTATATGTCATATTAGGTTAAATACATTTTTAAAAGTTTGAAAAAAAAAAAAAGGAAGACCCAAGAAATGTATTATATCCAATGTAGGAATTACCTTCAACATAAATGAGAAATCCCTTCAGAGGCTACAGAAGAGAATCTCCACTTTTGAACTTGAAAAACCAGTAAAGATCACATTTCCTTTGTCTAACAAGGATATGCATCTCATGCCAAAACCACTATTCTGTAATAAAAACAAGGCTCACAGTACAACTACGGTGTAAAAAAAAAAACGAGGCTAAGGCCGACAACCATGAAATTGTCTAAAAAAATAAATAAAAAAATAAAGTTTCAGACACAATCAGTCGACAACCTCAGAGGAATGTATTTATTTAACTAGGCAAGTCAGTTAAGAACAAGTTCTTATTTACAACGACGGCCCTAACCCAGGCCAGACCCTCCCGTAACCCAGGCAACACTGGGCCAATGTCTCTATGTACTCACGATCACGGCTGGTTGTGATACAGCCCGGGATCGAACCAGGGTCTGTAGTGACACAATTTAAAATAAAATAAATTGTACCCTTATTTTACCAGGTAAGTTAACTGAGAACACATTCTGATTTACAGCAACGACCTGGTGAATGTCACTGAGATGCTTTAGACCGCAGCGCCACTCAGGAATGAGGATCTCAGGAATGGGGATCTCAGGAATGGGAATGAGGATCTCAGGAATGGGAATGAGGATCTCGGGAATGAGGATCTCAGGAATGGGAATGAGGATCTCAGGAATGAAGAATGCCACATCAAGTGAAAACAAAAGAGAGACAAGAGACAGACAACAACAACAAAAAAGGTAGTAGCTCCAGTATTCACCACTCAGTTTAAAAAGGCATAAGCATATGACTTCCTCGGTGACACATTTAGCAAAACAAAAAAAACAAGACCCTAAGATTATATTATATACCTCAGAGGGAAAACTATTTCCCCCCCCCCACTATTTTGTTCTATTTTTCAATTATTGTCGTCTTCAGTTTGTTTCTTGGGCTGAGAGAGACGATCCCAGCCAGGAACAAGATGTCTAACCTTTTGGTCTCTAATTTGGCCCCGGAGCAGTTACACTGTTTTACAGAGTGGGCGGTGTGACACACCAACGGCATGCAGAGCTTCCACCACATCACACTGGGTAATTGCCATGGAAAAACGACCCATGAGTACCAGCATGTGAAGTTTATAGGAGCACATAAAATTGTGCCAAATGAAAGCTAAGAGGAAAAAATTCAAATGTATCCTTGGGAGCAATTTCCAAAATGCCTGAAGGTACAACGTTCATCTGTACAAACAATAGTACGTAAGTATAAACACCATGGGACCACGCAGCCGTCATACCGCTCAGGAAGGAGACGCTTTCTGCCTCCTAAAGATGAACGTACTTTGGTGAGAAAAGTGCAAATCAATCCCAGAAACAACAGCAAAGGACCTTGTGAAGATGCTGGAGGAAACAGGTACAAAAGTATCTATATCCTCAGTAAAACGAGTCCTATATCGACATAACCTGAAAGGCTGCGCAGCAAAGAAGATGCCACTGCTCCAAAACCCCCATAAAAAAAGCCAGACTACGGTTTGCAAATGCACATGGGGACAAAGATCGTACTTTTTGGAGAAATGTCCTCTGGTCTGATGAAACAAAAATAGAACGGTTTGGCCATAATGACCATCATTATGTTTAGAGGAAAAAGGGGTAGGCTTGCAAGCCGAAGAACACCATCACAACCGTGAAGCATGGGGGTGGCAGCATCATGTTGTGGGGGTGCTTTGGTGCAGGAGGGACTGTTGCACTTCACAAAATAGATGGCATCATGAGGGAGGAAAAGTTTGTGGATATATTGAAGCGACATCAGTCAGGGAGGTTAAAGCTTGGTCGCAAATAGGTCTTCCAAATGGACAATGCCCTCAAGCATACTTCCAAAGTTGTGGCAAAATGGCTTAAGGACAACAAAGTCAAGGTATTGGAGTGGCCATCACAAAGCCCTGACCTCAATCCCATAGAACATTTGTGGGTAGAACTGTAAAAGCGTGTGCAAGCAAGGAGGCCTACAAACCTGACTCAGTTACACCAGCTCTGTCAGGAGGAATGGGCCAAAATTCACCCAACTTATTGTGGGAGGCTTGTGGAAGGCTACCCAAAACGTTTGACCCAAGTTAAGCAATTAAAAAAAATTCAATGCTACCAAATACCAATTGAGTGTAAGTAAATCTCTGACCCACTGGGAATGTGATGAAAGAAATAAAAAGCTGAAATAAATCAATCACTCTACTATTATTCTGACATGTCACATTCTTAAAATAAAGTGGTGATCCTAACTGACCTAAAACAAGGAATTTTTACTGGGATTAAATGTCAGGATTTGTGGAAAAACTGAGTTTAAATGCATTTGGCTAAGGTGTATGTAAACTTCCAACTTCAACTCTACATCCTTACTAGTCTCCAGGGGCTCCCAATAATAACCTGCACTCTTACTACCAAAATGAATTATTGTTCAATTCAATTTAATTTCACATATTTAAATTGTTTCGTATTTAATTGAATCTTTTGGTTCATATTGGGTTTACGCTAATAAGCTGTATCAAGAATATATCAATTTAAGACGTGTTCATTAAAGACAGATTTGTTCATAAGATCAAAGTCAATATCCAGACCAGACCAGGGGTCAATGTTTTTAGAGATGAAATCCAGTAAGCCTCCCTATGTAGTAGTAGTAGGATCTGGATGTTACCTTCTCTCCTTGGTAGAGCAACATGCTCAATGCCTGTGTATTTGAGGGAGGAGATGGGATGGTTAGCTTCAACAAAGTAAGCGGCTACTGGATAGTCAGTGCTGTTACACCTGATTGAGCTGCGGTGTTCAGCTCTGCGTTGTTTTAATTGTCTTTTCGGTTGTCCTACGTAGGCTTTTCCACATGAACAGGTGATGAGATAGATTACTCCCATGGTCTTGCATGAGATGATGCCCCTAACAGGGATTTTTCGACCTGTATGTGGGTGTCTGAAGAAAGACGTATTTAATAGTGCTATTTGCAATGTGCGCATGAGCCACATTTGTAGTTTCCATTTGGAATGGGTGTCAAGAGTGTCTGAGTGGGCTCAGGGGGGCAGGTCAGATCTCATCAAACTATCTCCGATATTGCGACCACGCTTGTAGACCACCAGTGGGAGTTCCTTGAAAAGACCACCAGTGGGAGTTCCTTGAAAAGACCACCAGTGGGAGTTCCTTGAAAAGACCACCAGTGGGAGTTCCTTGAAAAGACCACCAGTGGGAGTTCCTTGAAAAGACCACCAGTGGGAGTTCCTTGAAAAGGTGTGCAATGTGTTTTTTGGTCTGATTGCAGAATATGCCAGTGCTTTTTCAGGATTCCTTTAATTTTCTCCGAACCCTTGGTGGTGTATTTATTAGTGCAAAAGACGGTTGCGTTGTCTTTTCTTCTTTGGTTGAGTTTTTAGTAATTCCTCTGAGATATTTTCATCATTGCAACACCAAGAGTTTTGTCCTTGTAGCCTCTCGTTTTTAATTGCTCTGTCATTTTTTTTTTTGTACTGCTGTCAAAAGTCTGACTGGTGGCCACAGATTCTTTTAACCCTGCATAACTGGCTACATGGTAGACCATTCCTGAGGGGAAGGGGACGCATACTATCCTTCATGTAAAGGTACTGCGGACATTGTGTATAAGTCTGTGTGTACTGCATCAATCTCTTTGATTTCTCTCATCAGTCTGCATGGTGAATTTGAGATATTCAGAGCTCTCGGTTAGTAGATTTTGGAATTCATTTAGTTCCTGCTGACATCCTTCCCAGAGCACAAAGACATTATCTATGGATCTCTTCCATAGGAGGATTTTAGAAAGGGGAGTGTCTCTGTTTTGTAAAGGAGTGCTTCCTCAAAATTGTCCCACATACTGGTTTGCATAGTAGGGGAGGGGGGAACCGGGGGGGGAACCATGGCTACACCCCGAAAGAAAAAGGAGAAAGTCTGACTCAAAGACAAAAGTAGTTATGGGATAATACCAGTTCAGTGAGTTGTAAGATGCGATCATTGGATGGAACAAGGGTCTCTCTGCTGAAGGATGTGTTGCAGCGCCTACAAGCCTCCAGTGTGTGGGATGTTAGTGTACAAGCTCTCCACATCAATAGTGGTCAGCAGGGAGCCCTCTGGTATCCTTCCTAAGCCCTCTATCAATGAGATCATGTGATTAGTGTCTTTGACATAAGATGGGAGATTCTCAACCATCGGTTCAATGTGGCAATCCACAAATGTAGAAATGTTGGATGTCACAGAGTCGATTGCTGCTACAATGGGTCTGCCTGGGAGGGAGGAGACAATGGGTCTGCCTGGGAGGGAGGAGACAATGGGTCTGCCTGGGAGATAGTTGTCGGCAACATTCATTGACATAGTCACATTTGTTTTGTATACAAATTCCTCCTCTGTCACATTTTTTTAATGATAATCGAAGGATCTGACTTTAAGTCCTTAAGAGCCATTCTCTCGTCTCTACTCAGGTTGTCTTTCAGTAAGTCACCTACATCATTTTCAACAATTCTACAGAAAGTTTCTATGGACGCGTTGCGTTTGGGGGAGGAAGTACAAATTAACATCTTTTTTTGCTCTAAAATGTGGTTCTCTCAACAGTTCTCAGGTACCTCAGCTGTGTTAATGTCTCCATCTCCTCCTTGACTTACGGTAGGACAGGTACGTCTATTGATTAGTGTGGTAGACCTGTGTATACATCTCACTGAGGATGACAATTCAACTGGAGTCATGTAAACATTCACTCTTATCAAAGAACTCACGCAATCTCAGATTACAGGGAAAACAACTTGAATAGATCAATCTGGACGTCAAAGGCATTCCTGTACTCAGTGGGTACAAATGATAACCGCTTATTTATTTACTGAGGTGAGCAATGTCAGGGTCCGTCTTGATACGTTGAAGACATTAAGTTCCTGTTGGATTGGTGGCTGATGAGATATGTTGGCACGACTGCCATATTGCATCTCCATCCCAAAGCCCTTGCTTGGAAGTGTACTTCACCAGACTGCCAAGAACTTTGCCCTCATCCAGGCCAAGGTGGTGAGACACAGTAGTAATCACACCATAGGCCTTGTTCATCTCTGCACTAGACAGGATGCTCTTGCCAGCATACTTGGGGTCCAACATGTACGCTGTGGCGTGTATGGGCTTCAGACAGAAGTCTTCACACTTTGAAGTATTTCAGAACTGCAGTTTCCTATGCTTGGAGCAACAAGCAGTGAAGTGGGCAGGGCAGTATGGATTTCTCTTGCATCCGCAGCACAGTCTGAACATCAGACAGGATGGCAATTGTCTCCCTAAATCCGTGCAATGGCTACTGCTATAGGTTTCAGGAGTTTCAGGCTGCTTAACAGGAGGATACTATTGATGGGGCTGTCGATATCGGCAGACTGTGATATGGCCATTTCTTGGAGAGAATCCTTCCCCTCCAGGAGACTGTCAAACATGATGACAACACCATCCCAACGGGGCAGCTTCAATGTAGTGCTCTTGTTCTTCTCACGGACCATGAGCTGTTGCTATCAATAAGGTGTCCGATTCATCATTTTCACCTCGAATATAAGTAGTAGGGATTGTACTGTAGGGTTGCCAGGTTTGCTATGGTTTCTTGAAGCGTCCTAACTGAATGAGACCTTGGGTGTCAGGGATATACATGTTCAGTGTCACTCATAATTACTGTTGCTGTTTCCTGTTTCCTTCAGTCGAGGGACTTTTGTCAGAGGTTGCTTGTTGTGAGCGTGGAGGGAACTTTATGCACTTGGCCAGATGATTCTGCATCTTTGTTGCATTCTTCACATATGATTTGGCACAGTATTTGCACATGTACACAGATTTCCCATCTACATTAGCAGCAGTGAAATGTCTCCACACATCAGATAGTGCCCGTGGGAATTTCCTGCAAAGACTATATTTTTGGTTGTTGTAAAAAAACAAATAACTATTTATCTGTACATAGAATTGTAAGCAGTTAGATTAAACAACTCCTTTGTAAGATAAATGTTTAAAAATGAAAAATGTATGGAAACAGGTGAAATAACACTCCTCAGTTAGCAAGGCTCAAGAAAGCTAAAACCCAAACGGTAGCAAAAACTAACTAGCAGAAATTGTTAACAAGTTAGAAATGATTTAAAACACAATTTGCTGTCGGCTACTATTTACAAGTTAACAAAAAAAATGTATGTCAAATAAAATAGTCACCCCACCTAGTATTGTAATCAAATCTTACCAGAAAGCATGTAGTCCTTGGCTCAGACAGTGTAGCAGTGTGGGCTCAATAGCATCTCATTAGTGTGCAAGATCTTGAGAATCAGCTGTACATGTGATGGAAGAGTGCACTGTGCATGCAGAGGGTTGCAATTCTATTGAATTGGGGATGGTTTAACCAAAATATGCCACAATACCAATAATTGCCTTAAGTGTATCCCACAAAAAAAGGTTCACTGTTATAAGCTAACTTTTTTTAATGAATTTAAACAAAATTCCCAGGCTTAACTTCCCATGGAATATTTATGGTAATTTACCGGAAAGTTTCCTTCCCTCTGCTCTGACGCTGCTCAACAAGTCATCATTCATCTGCTCTGACGCTGCTCAACAAGGCATCATTCATCCTGCTCTGACGCTGCTCAACAAGGCATCATTCATCCTGCTCTGACGCTGCTCAACAAGGCATCATTCATCTGCTCTGACGCTGCTCAACAAGGCATCATTCATCCTGCTCTGACGCTGCTCAACAAGGCATCATTCATCTGCTCTGACGCTGCTCAACAAGGCATCATTCATCTGCTCTGACGCTGCTCAACAAGTCATCATTGAGAATTTCAATAAGCATTTTTCTACGGCTGGCCATGCTTTCCACCTGGCTACTCCTACCCCAGTCAACAGCACTGTACCCCCCACAGCAACTCGCCCAAGCCTTCCCCATTTCTCCTTCTCCCAAATCCATTCAGCTGATGTTCTGAAAGAGCTGCAAAATCTGGACCCCTACAAATCAGCCGGGCTAGACAATCTGGACCCTTTCTTTCTAAAATTATCTGCCGAAATTGTGGCCACTCCTATTACTAGCCTGTTCAACCTCTCTTTCATGTCATCTGAGATTCCCAAAGATTGGAAAGCAGCTGCGGTCATCCCCCTCTTCAAAGGGGGGGGACACTCTTGACCCAAACTGCTACAGACCTATATCTATCCTACCATGCCTTTCTAAGATCTTCGAAAGCCAAGTCAACAAACAGATTACCGACCATTTCGATTCTCACCATACCTTCTCTGCTATGCAATCTGGTTTCAGAGCTGGTCATGGGTGCACCTCAGCCTTGCTCAAGGTCCTAAACGATATCTTAACCGCCATCGATAAGAAACATTACTGTGCAGCCGTATTCATTGATCTGGCCAAGGCTTTTGACTCTGTCAATCACCACATCCTCATCGGCAGACTCGACATCCTTGGTTTCTCAAATGATTGCCTCGCCTGGTTCACCAACTACTTCTCTGATAGAGTTCAGTGTGTCAAATCGGAGGGTCTGCTGTCCGGACCTCTGGCAGTCTCTATGGGGGTGCCACAGGGTTCAATTCCTGGACCGACTCTCTTCTCTGTATACATCAATGAGGTCGCTCTTGCTGCTGGTGAGTCTCTGATCCACCTCTACGCAGACGACACCATTCTGTATACAACTGACACTTCTTTGGACACTGTGTTAACAACCCTCCAGGCAAGCTTCAATGCCATACAACTCTCCTTCCGTGGCCTCCAATTGCTCTTAAATACAAGTAAAACTAAATGCATGCTCTTCAACCGATCGCTGCCTGCACCTGCCCGCCTGTCCAACATCACTACTCTGGACGGCTCTGACTTAGAATACGTGGACAACTACAAATACTTAGGTGTCTGGTTAGACTGTAAACTCTCCTTCCAGACCCATATCAAACATCTCCAATCCAAAGTAAAATCTAGAATTGGCTTCCTATTTCGCAACAAAGCATCCTTCACTCATGCTGCCAAACATACCCTTGTAAAACTGACCATCCTACCAATCCTCGACTTTGGCGACGTCATTTACAAAATAGCCTCCAATACCCTACTCAACAAATTGGATGCAGTCTATCACAGTGCAATCCGTTTTGTCACCAAAGTCCCATATACTACCCACCATTGCGACCTGTACGCTCTCGTTGGCTGGCCCTCGCTTCATACGCGTCGCCAAACCCACTGGTTCCATGTCATCTACAAGACCCTGCTAGGTAAAGTCCCCCTTATCTCAGCTCGCTGGTCACCATAGCATCTCTCACCTGTAGCACACGCTCCAGCAGGTATATCTCTCTAGTCACCCCCAAAACCAATTCTTTCTTTGGCCGCCTCTCCTTCCAGTTCTCTGCTGCCAATGACTGGAACGAACTACAAAAATCTCTGAAACTGGAAACACTTATCTCCCTCACTAGCTTTAAGCACCAACTGTCAGAGCAGCTCACAGATTACTGCACCTGTACATAGCCCACCTATAATTTAGCCCAAACAACTACCTCTTTCCCAACTGTATTTAATTAATTTATTTCTTTTGCTCCTTTGCACCCCATTATTTTTATTTCTACTTTGCACATTCTTCCATTGCAAATCTACCATTCCAGTGTTTTACTTGCTATATTGTATTTACTTTGCCACCATGGCCTTTTTTTGCCTTTACCTCCCTTATCTCACCTAATTTGCTCACATCGTATATAGACTTGTTTATACTGTATTATTGACTGTATGTTTGTTTTACTCCATGTGTAACTCTGTGTCGTTGTATGTGTCGAACTGCTTTGCTTTATCTTGGCCAGGTCGCAATACCTGGTTAAATAAAGGTGAAATATATATATATATATATTTTTTTATCATCCTGCTCTGACGCTGCTCAACAAGGCATCACTCATCTGCTCTGACACTGCTCAACAAGGCATCACTCATCTGCTCTGACGCTGCTCAACAAGGCATCACTCATCTGCTCTGACGCTGCTCAACAAGGCATCACTCATCTGCTCTGACGCTGCTCAACAAGGCATCACTCATCTGCTCTGACGCTGCTCAACAAGGCATCACTCATCTGCTCTGATGCTGCTCAACAAGGCATCACTCATCTGCTCTGACGCTGCTCAACAAGGCATCACTCATCTGCTCTGATGCTGCTCAACAAGGCATCACTCATCTGTTCTGACGCTGCTCAACAAGGCATCACTCATCTGCTCTGACGCTGCTCAACAAGGCATCACTCATCTGCTCTAATGCTGCTCAACAAGGCATCACTCATCTGTTCTGACGCTGCTCAACAAGGCATCACTCATCTGCTCTGATGCTGCTCAACAAGGCATCATTCATCCTGCTCTGACGCTGCTCAACAAGGCATCATTCATCCTGCTCTGACGCTGCTCAACAAGGCATCATTCATCCTGCTCTGACGCTGCTCAACAAGGCATCATTCATCCTGCTCTGACGCTGCTCAACAAGGCATCATTCATCTGCTCTGACCACTGACTGATGCCGCTCTACAAGCTTGAGCAGAGAATGTAAAATAACAAAGACACCCACGCATGGTGACGCACAGTGACACCAGTCACAACGCACACCTTATGAAACAGTACTGAATGCACAGCACATGAGCACCAAAAACACACGTTATCTGTGATGCGGACGCACATTAACATCATTGAAAAGAGCACGAACCACACACACACACACACAGGTTCAGGTAGGCCTTCACGCTACAGGCTAAGCTCCATATTAGAGAAGGCCTTATTACCGTTTCCATACGGTGCCTCTGCACCATACAGATAAGTGTGTGGCATCTACCGCTAGCAACAACTGATAAGATTGAGGGAAAAGACAAAAGAGAGAGGAAATCACCATGGTCTTCTCCTCCACAGATGCGCTATGTTTAGAGAGAGGAAATGCAGGCTCACGTCAACAAGCAGAGTCTTTGCCCTTCGTCTGGAGCGGCTGCGGTCTGATCTCCGGTGGAACGTGACGATTCCCCAACTACAGTCTCTCAGAAAACACCTACAGTCAACCCCCCTTGGATTTCTACACATTTTGTTGTGTTAAAGTTGGATTCAAATGGATTTGTCTTTTTTTTGGTCAACAATATATATAAAAAATATATAAAAAATAAAGTGTAAAATGTCAAAGTAAAGAAAAATAATTTTAAAAAGATGAACAATAAAACACTACTATACCTTGTTTAGATAAGGATTCACCAGAGTCAATACATGTTAGAATCACATTTGGCAGCGATTACAGCTGTGAGTCTTATTAGGTCTGGCTCTAAGAGCTTTCCACACCTGGATTGTACATTATTTGCCCTTTATTCTTGTCAACATTCTTCAAGCTCTGCCAAGATGTTGGGGATCATGGCTAGACAGCCATTCTTTAAGTCAAAATTGTAACTTGGCCACTCAGGAACGTTCACTCTCTTCTTTGGTTAGTAACAGTGTAGATTTCTCCTTGTGTTATTGTCCTGCTGAAAAGGTGAATTCATCGCCCAGTGTCTGGTGTAAAGCAGACAAACAGTTTTTCCCTCTAGGATTTTGCCAGTCCTTTGCTCCATTCTGATGATCTGTATCCTGAAAAACTCCCCACTGCTTGCCGATGTCAGGCATACCCTTTTTCTTCGAGTCCATGATCAGCTCCTTTGTCTTGCTCACGTTGGAGGTAGAGGTTGTCCTGACGCCACGCTGCCAGGTCTCTGACGACCTGCCAAAAAGTCTGTCTCGTCGTTGTTCAGGCCTACCACTGTTGTGTCGTCAGAAAACGTAATGATGGTGTTGGAGTCGTGCTTGGCCACGCAGTCATGAGTGAACAGGGAGTACAGGAGGGAACTGAGCAGGCACAATCCCTCGGATCTCAAGCAAGCACCCATTTTTTTATGTATTTGGTGTAGATAAAAATCAATTATATGCATTTTAATCCCACTTTGTAACAAAACATGTGAAAAAAAAACACTTCGGATACCCACTGTACCAGCAGATAAGAAGTAGAAGAACTTGTTCAAACACTACAGTAATGCATCCTTCCTTCCTGCCTTCAAGTTGATTTGGTGGAATTAACGCTAGAACTGCTAGGCTTCCAGGGACCCGCCCCCCATTAAGCTGCTAGGCTTCCAGGGACCCGCCCCCCATTAAGCTGCTAGGCTTCCAGGGACCCGCCCCCCATTAAGCTGCTAGGCTTCCAGGGACCCGCCCCCCATTAAGCTGCTAGGCTTCCAGGGACCCGCCCCCCATTAAGCTGCTAGGCTTCCAGGGACCCGCCCCCCATTAAGCTGCTAGGCTTCCAGGGACCCGCCCCCCATTAAGCTGCTAGGCTTCCAGGGACCCGCCCCCCATTAAGCTGCTAGGCTTCCAGGGACCCGCCCCCCATTAAGCTGCTAGGCTTCCAGGGACCCGCCCCCCATTAAGCTGCTAGGCTTCCAGGGACCCGCCCCCCATTAAGCTGCTAGGCTTCCAGGGACCCGCCCCCCATTAAGCTGCTAGGCTTCCAGGGACCCGCCCCCCATTAAGCTGCTAGGCTTCCAGGGACCCGCCCCCCATTAAGCTGCTAGGCTTCCAGGGACCCGCCCCCCATTAAGCTGCTAGGCTTCCAGGGACCCGCCCCCCATTAAGCTGCTAGGCTTCCAGGGACCCGCCCCCCATTAAGCTGCTAGGCTTCCAGGGACCCGCCCCCCATTAAGCTGCTAGGCTTCCAGGGACCCGCCCCCCATTAAGCTAATGAGCTGTCATTCTGACTGCAACATTCTAACAGTGTCATTAACACATTTCATACATGTTATTGCAAAAAAAAAAAAATGGTTTGTGTTAAATTAAAACAGAATAAGATTATTTTTTTTCAAATAACAATACAATTTTTCACTAGTTTGTTACTGTAGGCTATATGTAGTTTATGTTACTGTAGGCTATATGTTACTGTAGGCTATATGTTACTGTAGGCTATATGTTACTGTAGGCTATATGTAGTTTATGTTACTGTAGGCTATATGTTACTGTAGGCTATATGTTACTGTAGGCTATATGTTACTGTAGGCTATATGTACTGTAGGCTATATGTAGTTTATGTTACTGTAGGCTATATGTTACTGTAGGCTATATGTTACTGTAGGCTATATGTTACTGTAGGCTATATGTTACTGTAGGCTATATGTTACTGTAGGCTATATGTTACTGTAGGCTATATGTAGTTTATGTTACTGTAGGCTATATGTTACTGTAGGCTATATGTTACTGTAGGCTATATGTTACTGTAGGCTATATGTTACTGTAGGCATATGTTACTGTAGGCTATATGTTACTGTAGGCTATATGTAGTTTATGTTACTGTAGGCTATATGTTACTGTAGGCTATATGTTACTGTAGGCTATATGTTACTGTAGGCTATATGTAGTTTGTTACTGTAGGCTATATGTTACTGTAGGCTATATGTTACTGTAGGCTATATGTTACTGTAGGCTATATGTTACTGTAGGCTATATGTTACTGTAGGCTATATGTAGTTTATGTACTGTAGGCTATATGTTACTGTAGGCTATATTTACTGTAGGCTATATGTTACTGTAGGCTATATGTTACTGTAGGCTATATGTTACTGTAGGCTATATGTAGTTTATGTTACTGTAGGCTATATGTTACTGTAGGCTATATGTTACTGTAGGCTATATGTAGTTTATGTTACTGTAGGCTATATGTTACTGTAGGCTATATGTTACTGTAGGCTATATGTTACTGTAGGCTATATGTTACTGTAGGCTATATGTTACTGTAGGCTATATGTTACTGTAGGCTATATGTAGTTTTATGTTACTGTAGGCTATATGTTACTGTAGGCTATATGTTACTGTAGGCTATATGTAGTTTATGTTACTGTAGGCTATATGTTACTGTAGGCTATATGTTACTGTAGGCTATATGTTACTGTAGGCTATATGTAGTTTATGTTACTGTAGGCTATATGTTACTTGTAGGCTATATGTTACTGTAGGCTATATGTAGTTTTGTACTGGGCTATATGTTACTGTAGGCTATATGTTACTGTAGGCTATATGTTACTGTAGGCTATATGTAGTTTATGTTACTGTAGGCTATATGTTACTGTAGGCTATATGTTACTGTAGGCTATATGTTACTGTAGGCTATATGTAGTTTATGTTACTGTAGGCTATATGTTACTGTAGGCTATATGTTACTGTAGGCTATATGTAGTTTATGTTACTGTAGGCTATATGTTACTGTAGGCTATATGTTACTGTAGGCTATATGTTACTGTAGGCTATTTGTTACTGTAGGCTATATGTTACTGTAGGCTATATGTTACTGTAGGCTATATGTAGTTTATGTTACTGTAGGCTATATGTTACTGTAGGCTATATGTTACTGTAGGCTATATGTTACTGTAGGCTATATGTTACTGTAGGCTATATTATGTAGGTTTATGTTACTGTAGGCTATATGTTACTGTAGGCTATATGTTACTGTAGGCTATATGTTACTGTAGGCTATATGTTACTGTAGGCTATATGTTACTGTAGGCTATATGTAGTTTATGTTACTGTAGGCTATATGTTACTGTAGGCTATATGTTACTGTAGGCTATATGTAGTTTATGTTACTGTAGGCTATATGTTACTGTAGGCTATATGTTACTGTAGGCTATATGTTACTGTAGGCTATATGTAGTTTATGTTACTGTAGGCTATATGTTACTGTAGGCTATATGTTACTGTAGGCTATATGTTACTGTAGGCTATATGTAGTTTGTGTTACTGTAGGCTATATGTAGTTTGTGTTAGGCTTGTCTAAAGTTCTCTTCCGGCCCAGAATAGGTGATGTGTGTCCCAAACAGCACCTTATTCCCTAGACAGTGACCTACATCTGGTCAAAAGTTGTGTACTAAATATAAAAGGAATGAGGTGCCACTTGAGACACAGCTGTGAAAATCAGACTGTCAACCATTCCTCGACTTCGAGGAGGAGGAGGTTGGAACAATTCTGAAAGCTCAAAGTCACTGGTCTGAATTACAACTACAGCGGTCGAGCTTCAGCAGCAGGCAGACTGGTTTCCGGTTTCACCTGGCTGAGACCGAGCTGAAGCAAGGAATGAGGCTTTTTCCTGTTATAGATACTTGTATCCTCCTATGGAGTTCTCTTTGATCTGTGAACAAGGGTTGACATTCTCTACGGGACCATGTGGAAACCAGACCACCACTTCAACACTTAATAACAAGGGAGGATGTCTCTGTGTGTGTGTGTGTGTGTGTGTAACAAGGTTGGAGCCTCCAACACTGAGGCCCTGCCATGATCTACCTTGATGGACAAGAACTGAACTTCAAAAGGGTCTTCTTTGCCCAACGGGGGGGGGGGGGGGGGGGACAGACAAGGGGGAGGGATGAAGGGGGGGGGGGGGGACAAGGGGGACGAGGGGGAATGAAGAAAAGCATTGTTGGACTGGGAAGAGGCTTGCTCTCTCGGTCCTCTGCTTGGCTATTCATCATGCGTTACTACTCAGGTCTGTCACTGAAGGCTTGATATGAACATGGTACATGGTTTTGGTTTTTTTCCTTCAATGATTACTGGGGTGAATGTGCTCCTTCCTGCCAGTAGCTCATAGAGGAATTCAGAGATGGAGAAACACAAATCTAACAGGAAAAGCTGCTCCGTTTGAGTTCGTTGGGTTTTATTTGAAGGGGAATGAACCCATTCAACAGATCAGTTTGATCTGAAACAGTTCAAAAATAAATACTAAATGAACCCAAACTGTTAGTGAAAACACACGGTCATGATGTCTCACTGAAGTACCATATTCTAAACTCAATAAAGATCCTGTTGGGGCCTCCACGGAAACCTCGACTAGGCCGCCACGGAAACCTCGAAACTCCGCCTATACCTTCTGCATATTATTCAACTTTTGGTAGAAACGTGAAAACCTTGTACAGAAATGAATCATTGATGAGATCGGCACTTTTCAGAAAAGACTGCAAATAAAAACAACAGATCGACTACACCAAACAGAGAAACTATCAATTTACCCGCAGCAGCACTAAGTTCCTGCCATGGGTCCATCTCTGTGTTGAAAAATGACCCAATCTGTATTGGTTTCCAATGAGATATTTGGTACACAAGCTTCCACTTCTACAGGACAGCTAACCCGTGTCCCAAATGGCAGGTTATTCCCTGCATAGTGCACGACATTATTCCCTATGTGCCCTGGTCAAATGTAGTGCACTACAAAGGGATTAGTAATAGGGTGCCATTTTGAGACGTCTCTTTAGATGCAGAAAGCAACGCAACTGTGGCCGGCGATTAGTCTGGGACTAACCTTTGACCCAACAGGTAACATGCATGACATTTTGTGAGAGAGCACCACTCTAAGTTAGCATCTCAAATGACACCCTATTCCCGATATAGTGCACAACTATAGACCAGAGCCCTATTCCCTATATAGTGCACTACTTTAGACCAGGGCCCTATATAGTGCACTACTTTAGACCAGGGCCCTATTCCCTATATAGTGCACTACTTTAGACCAGGGCCCTATTCCCTATATAGTGCACTACTTTAGACCAGGGCCCTATAGAACCCTATTCCCTATATAGTGGTACTACTATAGACCAGAGCCCTATTCCCTATATAGTGCACTACTTTAGACCAGAGCCCTATTCCCTATATAGTGCACTACTTTAGACCAGAGCCCTATTCCCTATATAGTGCACTACTATAGACCAGAGCCCTATTCCCTATATAGTGCACTACTATAGACCAGAGCCCTATTCCCTATATAGTGCACTACTATAGACCAGAGCCCTATTCCCTATATGGTGCACTACTTTATACTAGGGCCCTATAGAACCCTATATAGTGCACTACTATAGACCAGAGCCCTATTCCCTATATAGCGCACTACTATAGACCAGAGCCCTATTCCCTATATAGTGCACTACTATAGACCAGAGCCCTATTCCCTATATAGTGCACTACTATAGACCAGAGCCCTATTCCCTATATAGTGCACTACTATAGACCAGAGCCCTATTCCCTATATAGTGCACTACTATAGACCAGAGCCCTATTCCCTATATAGTGCACTACTATAGACCAGAGCCCTATATAGTGCACTACTATAGACCAGAGCCCTATTCCCTATATAGTGCACTACTATAGACCAGAGCCCTATTCCCTATATAGTGCACTACTATAGACCAGAGCCCTATTCCCTATATAGTGCACTACTATAGACCAGAGCCCTATTCCCTATATAGTGCACTACTATAGACCAGAGCCCTATTCCCTATATAGTGCAATACTTTATACTAGGGCCCTATAGAACCCTATATAGTGCACTACTATAGACCAGAGCCCTATTCCCTATATAGTGCACTACTATAGACCAGAGCCCTATTCCCTATATAGTGCACTACTTTAGACCAGAGCCCTATTCCCTATATAGTGCGCTACTTTAGACCAGAGCCCTATTCCCTATATAGTGCACTACTTTAGACCAGAGCCCTATTCCCTATATAGTGCACTACTATAGACCAGAGCCCTATTCCCTATATAGTGCACTACTTTAGACCAGAGCCCTATTCCCTATATAGTGCACTACTTTAGACCAGAGCCCTATTCCCTATATAGTGCACTACTATAGACCAGAGCCCTATTCCCTATATAGTGCACTACTTTAGACCAGAGCCCTATTCCCTATATAGTGCACTACTTTAGACCAGAGCCCTATACCCTATATAGTGCACTACTTTAGACCAGAGCCCTATTCCCTATATAGTGCACTACTATAGACCAGAGCCCTATTCCCTATATAGTGCACTACTATAGACCAGAGCCCTATTCCCTATATAGTGCACTACTATAGACCAGAGCCCTATTCTCTATATAGTGCACTACTATAGACCAGAGCCCTATTCCCTATATAGTGCACTACTTTATAGGGGAAAAACATGCCATTTGGGACAGAGCCCTATTCAAAGCACCCGATGTCACAGGAAGGCCAAAAAGCTCATCAAGGACATCGACCACCCGAGCCACTGCCTGTTCACCCCACTATCATCCAGAAGGCGAGGTCAGTACAGGTGCATCAAAGCTGGGGACCGAGAGACTGAAAAACAGCTTCTATCTCAAGGCCATCTGACTGTTAAAAAGCTGTCACTAACACAGAGAGGCAGGCTGCTGTCTACATTGAGACTCACTAGTCACTTTAAACAATGCCACTTCATATAATGCATCCTACAGTATATACATATGAGATGAGTAATGCATCTTATAGCATCTTGCCTATGCCGCTCGGTCATCGCTCATCCATATATTTAGATATTCTTAATCCAACCCTTTAGATGTGTGTGTGTGTATTAGGTAGTTGTTAGGGAATTGTTAGATATAACTAGAAGCACAAGCATTTCACTACACTCACATTAACATCTGCATGTGACCTTTAACATTTGAGGTCAGTTTCTAGTATTAACATTTGGTTTGTCAGCACAATTCTAGTCAACGGTCTTTCCCAGACAACTTGTTCTCCGATTGGTTACATTTAAACTCAGTTCCGCATAATTCCAGTCAACGGTCTTTCCCAGACAACTTGTTCTCCGATTGGTTACATTTAAACTCAGTTCCGCATAATTCCAGTCAACGGTCTTTCCCAGACAACTTGTTCTCCGATTGGTTACATTTAAACTCAATTCCGCATAATTCCAGTCAACGGTCTTTCCCAGACAACTTGTTCTCCGATTGGTTACATTTAAACTCAATTCCGCATAATTCCAGTCAACAGTCTTTCCCAGACAACTTGTTCTCCGATTGGTTACATTTAAACTCAGTTCCGCATAATTCTAGTCAACGGTCTTTCCCAGACAACTTGTTCTCCGATTGGTTACATTTAAACTCAGTTTAAAGGATGTTTTGGTTGACATTTAAGCTTTACGCTAGAAGCTGCAAATGACCCAATAGTTACGGTTTAAAACATCATCTTGGCCCCTTTCGTCTCTCCCAGGGACCTGGAAGGCTGTAACATACATGGCATTCAGGGATCATTTTACAAACCATTTTTATTTTTTTATTTTGGAGGCAATAGCATCAGGCCTGCCATCTCCCGGGAAAGGTCAGTCAGTCCTCCAGTAGAAACCATTACTGGAAGAAGTGGTGCCACGACAACAACTTTCCTCTCTATTCCAACTGACTGAGTGATGCGGAGGGTGGGAGGAAGGCCCAATTTCAGAAACCAACTCAAAACCCAAGAGACACTTGAACTGTGGAATATAGAGATGTTTCTCAAACTCCACTAACACTTGTACTGATGGAAACTTCCACATCATGTGGGTAAATCACCCTACACTGACTATAAAGACTACACTACCAAGCGTAGGTAGACCACCCTACACTGACTATAAAGACGACACTACCAAGCGTAGGTAGACCACCCTACACTGACTATAAAGACGACACTACCAAGCGTAGGTAGACCACCCTACACTGACTATAAAGACTACACTACCAAGCGTAGGTAGACCACCCTACACTGACTATAAAGACGACACTACCAAGCGTAGGTAGACCACCCTACACTGACTATAAAGACTACACTACCAAGCGTAGGTAGACCACCCTACACTGACTATAAAGACTACACTACCAAGCGTAGGTAGACCACCCTACACTGACTATAAAGACTACACTACCAAGCGTAGGTAGACCACCCTACACTGACTATAAAGACTACACTACCAAGCATAGGTAGACCAGCCTACACTGACTATAAAGACGACACTACCAAGCGTAGGTAGATCAGCCTACACTGACTATAAAGACGACACTACCAAGCGTAGGTAGATCACCCTACACTGACTATAAAGACGACACTACCAAGCGTAGGTAGACCGCCCTACACTGACTATAAAGACGACACTACCAAGCGTAGGTAGAGATCATGTGGGTAGATCACCCTACACTGACTATAAAGACGACACTACCAAGCGTAGGTAGATCAGCCTACACTGACTATAAAGACGACACTACCAAGCGTAGGTAGAGATCATGTGGGTAGACCGCCCTACACTGACTATAAAGACGACACTACCAAGCGTAGGTAGATCAGCCTACACTGACTATAAAGACGACACTACCAAGCGTAGGTAGAGATCATGTGGGTAGATCACCCTACACCTAGCATCCAGTCTGGGTCATTCCTAATCAACCACAAGAGCAGAGCCAACGGGTACCGAACAACATCCCACGATGCACCCTGCTCGGCTACACACTATTCATTAGCATGTAAAACCGTACAAATTAATTGGTGCTTCGCTCTCTAGTGCGCTCTTCCGCTCTCCTCAACCGTCACACCAACAACATTAATCATCATCACTTTCATTTAGGTATCCTGGATAGGGAGAGAGAGGGAGAGAGAGGGAGAGAGAGAGACAGAGACAGAGAGAGAGAGACAGAGAGAGAGAAAGAGAGACAGAGAGAGAGAGAAAGAGAGACAGAGAGAGAGAAAGAGAGACAGAGACAGAGAGAAGAGAGAGACAGAGAGAAAGAGAGAGACAGAGAGAAAGAGAGAGACAGAGAGAAAGAGAGAGACAGAGAGAAAGAGAGAGACAGAGACAGAGAGAGAGAGAGGGATGCTGCACCATTCAAACAGGATGATCAGTCAGTCAGCAGCTGACAGGGAGGAAGACTGCATGCCGTTCAAAGCCTCCCCGTGTGTTGTACAGTTTTCTAACCTGGGAACTGATTAGCTGAACTCTTTCCGTGTTTATCATGCTGCTGGGTTGAAAGTCCAGGGTTTAAAACACTCTGACATCACTGGTAAATGAGAGAGCGAGAGAGAAGAGAAAGAGAGAGAGGGGGTGGGGGATGGACATTGAGAGAGAGGGAGAGAGAGAGAGGGAGAGGGGGGGATGGATATTGAGAGAGAGTGCTAGAGAGCGAGAGATCAATACGGTATTGCCACATCATCCACAAGTCCATCCGGGACACAGCTGCCTGGGAGGCCATCTATTCTGTTCCATCTAAAAACAGGCCCTCATTTCCATGCCAATCAATAGCCAGACCATAGGAAGAGGAGGAGCAACCTAAAAATTTGGGCCTGAAGAGGAAAATTCCTAACTGACACTCATGTTACAACAGTCTCTCTTTTATAAAGATGGAAGAGGATATTAACATCTAACCAGACACAATATTCACCAGCTAGGGAAACTAAACTTAGTGGGTGCATCCCAATAATGTCTCCTCTCTCCTGAAATGTACACTTGTTCATTACTTCAAAACCAATGTAAAAGTATTAGACTGGTAGAGGCAGGGGCTAGCTAGAGGGAGTTTCCACTATATGTGGAATGTGTACCAGTCATTTCCTTTCAAAAATCAGAAAAGGGAACCAGTTCACTCTTAGGGAGGACGCTCCGTCTGAATCTCAGACTAGGCTAAAGCTTTAGGCCATGGCTCCCATGGCCTAAAGCTTTAGCCTAGTCTGAGATTCAGCTGCTTTCAATTCTACAGTATCAGCACGATAATGAAGAGTGTATATGGTATAAATTACATTTATACCTTCTAGATATGTTGTTTCCTCTTCCTTTATAACAGAGTCCAGAGCCAACTTGCCCTCCTTTCTTCACAACCACGCAGGCAGGCAGGCAGGCAGACCGACAGGCAGGCTGGCTGGGACGCCGACAGACCGACAACCAGCCAGGCAGACCGACAACCAGCCAGGCCGAAAGCCAGGCAGGCAGGCCGGCCGAAAGCCAGGCCGAAAACCAGGCAGGCCGAAAGCCAGGCCGAAAGCCAGGCAGGCTGGCCGGCCGAAAGCCAGGCCGGCCGAAAGCCAGGCCGGCCGAAAGCCAGGCCGAAAGCCAGGCCGAAAGCCAGGCCGAAAGCCAGGCAGGCTGGCCGGCCGAAAGCCAGGCCGAAAGCCAGGCCGAAAGCCAGGCCGAAAGCCAGGCCGAAAGCCAGGCCGAGAGCCAGGCCGAGAGCCAGGCCGAGAGCCAGGCCGAGAGCCAGGCCGAGAGCCAGGCCGAGAGCCAGGCCGAAAGCCAGGCCGAGAGCCAGGCCGAGAGCCAGGCCGAAAGCCAGGCAGGCCCAGCTGGTCCTGACATAATAGCAGAAAAAAAGCAGGGAGGGCTTCTTGACTTGAGATGGATAATTCCACAAGGACATCCCTCCCTGGCCAGTGGCATGTTGTCACCTTAACTGGGCATTACAGAGGGAACTGGTTGGACTATAGGTGCAAGAGGGCCGACTCTGGTCTAAAGTAGTACACTTAAAAAAGGGGACCATTTGGGACTCAGCCAGGGAGTCAACCAAGCCCGACGGGGCTCAGCCAGGGAGTCAACCAAGCCTGACAGTTTAAAACTCAATGAGGTGGCAGAGAACATATAGGAGTTGGACACGTTTAGATACACTACATGGCCAAAAGACACCTGCTCGTCAAACGTCTCATTCCAAAATCATGGGCATTAATATGGAGTTGGTCCCTCATTGCTGCTATAACAGCCTCCACTCTTCTGGGAAGGCTTTCCACTAGATGTTGGAACATTGCTGTGGGGAATTGCTTCCATTCAGCCATAAGAGCATTAGTGAGGTCAGGCTGATGTTGGGTGATTAGGCCTGGCTCGCAGTCGATGTTCCAATTCATTCCAAAGGTGTTCAATGGGGTTGAGGTCAGGGTTTTGTGCAGGCCAGTCAAGTTCTTACACACCGATCTCGACAAACCATGTCTGTACAGACCTCGCTTTGTGCACGGGGCATTGTCATGCTGAAAAAGGAAAGGGCCTTCCCCCAAACTGTTGCCACAAAGTTGGAAGCACAGAATCGTCTAGAATGTCCTTGTATGCTATAGCGTTAAGATTTCCCTTCACTGGAACTAATGAGCCCGAACCTTGAAAACAACTCCAGACCATTATTCCACCTCCACCAAACTTTACAGTTGGCACTATGCATTTAGGCAGGTAGTGTTCTCTTAGCATCCACCAAACCCAGATTAGTCCGTCGGACTGCCAGATGGTGATGTGTGATCGCCTTTCCACTGCGCCATAGTCCTATGGCGGCGCGCTTTACACCACTCCAGCTGGCGCTTGGCTATTGCGCATGTTTGATGTTGTGTGCTCGGCCATGGCATCTTTAGCAGGGCAGAAATTTAACTAACTGAGCTCTTCAGTAAGGGCCAGTCTACTGCCAATGTTTGTCTATGGAGATTGCATGGCTGTGTGCTCGGGTTTTATACACCTGTCAGCAACAGGTGTGGCTGAAATAACTGAATCCACTCATGTGAAGGGCTGTCCGCATGCTGCACCTTCCCTGAGCAATAAAAGGTAGACAATACAACAACACATCACACTCAGAGCAAGAAAAACTGTCTAGGGAATAATCACAGCGTAGAACTGATCTACGGTCTGTGAATCACAATGCATTAGCCTACATAACAAAACCTACAAATCAGTAAAAGCTCAATGGCTTGAATACATAAGAGTACAACAGACATGATATAAACCTGCCAATGAACAGGAGGATGATGCATGGTCAGCCTGGATGCATCAGCGTGGGCGGACATCATAAGGCATATTAGTGATGTTAGCCAACTAACAGGATGAACACACAGCCGTGGGCAGGTAGCTAAGAGAAGGTATTTACCTAAACGGTGTACAAAATAAACATGATCATATCATCTGTTAGCAGCAAAAGGGGTGATACGGACTTCCCAAACCAGGAAGCAAGAAGAACCAAAGACTTCTGCGTTCCAAATGGCACCCTATTCGGTGCGCTACTTCCTGGTCAATACTAGCGTTGCGCTACTGCCTGGTCAATACTAGCGGTGCGCTACTTCCTGGTCAATACTAGCGGTGCGCTACTTCCTGGTCAATACTAGCGGTGCGCTACTTCCTGGTCAATACTAGCGGTGCGCTACTGCCTGGTCAATACTAGCGGTGCGCTACTGCCTGGTCAATACTAGCGTTGCGCTACTGCCTGGTCAATACTAGCGTTGCGCTACTGCCTGGTCAATACTAGCGTTGCGCTACTGCCTGGTCAATACTAGCGTTGCGCTACTGCCTGGTCAATACTAGCGTTGCGCTACTGCCTGGTCAATACTAGCGTTGCGCTACTTCCTGGTCAATACTAGCGTTGCGCTACTTCCTGGTCAATACTAGCGTTGCGCTACTTCCTGGTCAATACTAGCGTTGCGCTACTGCCTGGTCAATACTAGCGTTGCGCTACTGCCTGGTCAATACTAGCGTTGCGCTACTGCCTGGTCAATACTAGCGTTGCGCTACTGCCTGGTCAATACTAGCGTTGCGCTACTGCCTGGTCAATACTAGCGGTGCGCTACTTCCTGGTCATGTTTTTTCTAGCGGTGCGCTACTTCCTGGTCAATACTAGTGCAGGGAAGAATAGTAATACTCTGGTGGGGGTTTATATTTGTCAATAATTTACATTGGAAATGTATTTTTTTTTGCATATCCCAACTCTCCCTGAGACACAGCCAGGCCCTGCCATTATCAATCACCCCCTGCAGCTGCGGAAGCAGAGTAGCACAGAGCTCAGACAGCCACAGGAAAACAACTGAGGGTGCATCCTAAAAAGGTCAGTGCTTGACATGAGCCGACTTGAGTCGGAGCTGGGCCTTTAATTCACATTTTTGGGGACCTGCGTACCCGGCTCCTCTATATAACAAAGTGGCCTATCACCGGCCCGGATTCACACACAGCGTCAAAGGTTAAACAAAGCTAGATCTGCACTGAATAGCAGAGTGGGCATTCACGTCCTGATTCCGCTTCGTTCTACTTTAGTTGTCTCAAGTCTGTGTACGAGGAGACTGTTCCAGTTTGAGAATCCGGTCTGTGAATCCGGTGTACGAGGAGACTGTTCCAGTTTGAAAAGGGCGCAGATTGAGAAAACGCAAGCCTGAATGTTATCAAATGAAGTTGTTAAATGAGAGTTCTTACAGTCATGAAATCCCTGGAAAAGTCCTGGAATGTTTTATATTGTGTTATAAAATATATGATCAATCACTTAAAAAAGGAGGGGGGGCTAGACTATATAGCCAATTGATAACATAGCTCGTAATCTCGCTAGTTAACTCTTTAGCTATAAGCATTAATGTCACTGCAGTCTTGTTTCCACCGGCTCTGTTGAGAAATACATTACACGGCCCAGTGGGAAAGTTGACATTCCTCTCTAGTAAACAGTAGTCTAACACGGTCATTTCGACCAATGCAACAAAAATGTTTTATTCCAATAGACAAATAACTATCATGCTGTGCATAGATCTCCTCTGAAATATGAAATCGTTTAGCCATAAATAAACATGTCCTACTACATTGTTTTTTTGAAGTAATCTACCTTATCCATTTATATCCCAGATTCATTGAATGAGAGAATAAATCAAATCTAATTTTATTGGTCACATACACATGGTTAGCAGATGTTAATGCGAGTGTAGCGAAATGCTTGTGCTTCTAGTTCCGACAATGCAGTAATAACCAACAAGTAATCTAACTAACAATTCAAAAAAAAAAAAAAGAATAAAGAGAGAAGAGAATAAATTGTATATTGAAAGTATTTGGTTGTAACGTTGCGATATTTTATATTAAAGGGTGGCCAACTGTCCCGTCCCGTCCCCCCACCCCCCCCCCCCCGCCTAACACAACACATCTGTTGCTCAACAGGACCTTTCCAAAAACGGACACCCCCCATCTCTTTCCAAAAACGGACACCCCCCCATCTCTTTCCAAAAACGGACACCCCCCATCTCTTTCCAAAAACGGACACCCCCCCATCTCTTTCCAAAAACGGACACCCCCCATCTCTTTCCAAAAACGGACACCCCCCCATCTCTTTCCAAAAACGGACACCCCCCCATCTCTTTCCAAAAACGGACACCCCCCATCTCTTTCCAAAAACGGACACCCCCCATCTCTTTCCAAAAACGGACACCCCCCATCTCTTTCCAAAAACGGACACCCCCCATCTCTTTCCAAAAACGGACACCCCCATCTCTTTCCAAAAACGGACACACCCCATCTCTTTCCAAAAACGGACACACCCCATCTCTTTCCAAAAACGGACACCCCCATCTCTTTCCAAAAACGGACACACCCATCTCTTTCCAAAAACGGACACACCCATCTCTTTCCAAAAACGGACACACCCACCTCTTTCCAAAAACGGACACACCCATCTCTTCCCAGATGGAGGGTTGACCACATGGGTTTTATACAGTAGCCTAACAGTGTTGTTATTCTACTTTGAGGGAGGTTAAGTGCCTTGATCAAGGGCACAACGGCAGGAGATAGTAGGCTACATGGGGTCAGAGACTAGCAGCATTACCACATTTAACCAGACTCCTCCCCCCCCCCCCCCTATGTAAGGCTATTTCGACTGCATTTACACAGGGAGACCGATTCTGATATTTGTTGTTTCACTAATTGGTCATTTGACCAATCAGATAAACTCTGGAAAAAGACATGTGAAAAGATCTGATGTGATTGGTCAAAAGCATAATTAGTGGAAAACAATCATCAGAATTGGGCTGCTTGACTAAACACAGCCATAGAGATGTCATCAATTATTGGTCTTGGATATTTGGTTAAAAGTCATGGAAAAGTCATACATTTCCATTAGACAAAATGTGAATAAACCCCTTAACAGTGAATAATCAGCGGTCTCTTATAGCATAACGGAATTTGGGAATTTCTGTGAACAAAGTCTAATGGACCGTGGGCGGGCTGTGGCGGGCTGTGGGCACAGAGTCACCAGAATATGAATAAACACATAGGAACCCCTTTCTACCAGCATCTCCATCACTATAACAGCCAGGGGGTTCGAAACATGATGTAATATTTCTAATATATATTCTATACCAGACAAAAGACATAGATATATAGGATGATGGTATGGCTATCTGTCTACATATCTATCTATCTATCTATCTATTTCTGTCTTTGGCTATTGCCAATAAAGAGAACAGAAGGAGCCTTTGATGCATAAATAACCTGTCTGTCATCACAATTCATTTCCAACATGACATAAAGTTATACGTTTTTGTCAACAGCTGTAGGAATAGTTTGCAATGAGAAATAAATAAATACATTTTATTTTTTTTAAGTGTTAGACCCATTCCCCTTCAGTTGTGGTTTACTGCAAGTAGCTGATGGCAAAACATCTGGGAGGTAAGACCTACCTCATGGCTGGTTGCCGAGATTCATCATATTGTCTTGATTAATTCAACTACATAATAATCCCAGTAGACCAATTGTAGGAGGCTTCCTTTTGGAACACGTTTACACATTATGACGTTTGCATAATTCCGTCCAATATTTCCTATGCTGTGCTGACCGGTAGGTATTCCACATCAATAGTCTACAGACAGGATGTCATCTGATGTGGAAATATCAATAAGGTAAAAAGGCTGACGACGTGAATTTAACTACGGTAGCTATGTCAGTTTTCTGTCGACCCAAAAAAAAAACTCCGCTACAGATACATAGGAGATGCCAATATCAACAACCTGTGTTGTTTTAGTTGTGCGCACATCAACAGTTACTGTTCATTTCAATGTAAAAAAATATATATGTAAAAAAAAGCATTACTGATAGGCTGCAGAAGAAAAAAATTATGTATCTGGTTAAATCACGAGAACATAACTGCCAATACGGAGACACAACACTCGATTCATTTAGTTGTCTATTTGAAAATGGGCTTTTGACCGATCATGATTATTGTTGTGCCAAGATGCATGATACATGTTATGTCTTCATACACCGGGTGGCATGTGCCAAACACATTCTACAATGATGCCAAGCTTTCAGCGCATTTCACAGATTCAACAACTATTAAAACATGTCGGAGCTAAAAACGGACATTGACGGGCGGCTTTTCTTTAAGATCTCCGAATGGGTAATGCTCAAAATGAGTAGTGGTTAACCTACTAGGTAGAGGTAGACAGTCGCGGTTAGCGCCGCTGAAGCTGGAAGAGAAGTGGGAAAAGAGAAGGGCATTGCTATGCTACACTGTCGGAATCTTTCACTTGATACAATATAACCACCCACCTAATGTAGCGGATCCAGCGCCGGAGACAGTTGATCAAGCTGCTGATCTAATAGTTGAACACCGTTGCTGGTACATTCCTTCCGTTCTATTTGCTCGCTGTTGTTCCACTGATCCGACGCACGATAATACTTGGTACTGCTTTCTCTTCAGTTGTATCGCTGCAAACGCGTATCCCCTGCTTTACGAGACGGTGGTGTAATCATTCGTCCACACAGTTGTAAACATTTGCGTTTTTACAACGAAAACGAGAGTTTCTATTGGACTAATTCAGTTAGGTTCTTCCTCGTTTTCGTTCAGTTTGCTTCCGTTTAAGAAACATTTTGCAACAAAATTAGGATAATGAATGGTGCCCTGTAATTGAAAGCCGGTTTGCGATTGGACCACCTGCAGAAGACAAATCATAATGTCTCATGGCAGAGGGTTGGTTGAAAGCTTTGAAGGGCGGGATTAGAATCTACCAATGTTTTTAAAGAGACAGGAACTCCATTTGAAATATTTGCGCAACAGCTCACAGCAAAATATTGTAGCGTTATAAAAGCTGACAGTATTTTGATCAATACAAATGGATTTACTCTTCCAATGAAGAGTACTTTGTATCTGTCAGTCTCATTATAGGCTACAGATGTCCACACATTTGCTTCCTGGCAAATAAGCACGTTTGCATATTCACACAATAGAATCTGAGATCATTTTGAGTTTTAATCCATTTGGACATTTTAATCAAGTGAATTAAATAGGTAATCAACCACAGTGTATTATAATAGGATACATCTCAACACAGTTGATTGATTTACCAGGTTTAGGTGTCCAGTTCAAATCGAATCAAATCAAATTTATTGGTCACATGGTTAGCAGATGTTAATGCGAGTGTAGCGAAATGCTGGTGCTTCTAGTTCCGACTATGCAGTAATATCTAACAAGTAATCTAACAAATTCACAACAACTACCTTATACACACAAACACACACAAATGTAAAGGGTGAATAAGAATATGTACATATAAATATATGGATGAGCGATGGCCGTGCGGCATAGGCAAGATGCAGTAGATGGTGTAGAATACAGTATATATATATATGAGATGAGTAATGTAGGGTATGAAAACATTATATAAAGTGGCGTTATTTAAAGTGACCAGTGATACCTGTATGTAAACATGATCAAAGTGGAGTTATTTAATGTGACTAGTGATCCGTCTAATTAATCTGTTTATTTAAGTGGCCAGAGATTTGAGTCTGTATGTTGGCAGCAGCCTCTCTAGTTGTACATGCCCTTTAGGTTTTGTTTCTCTCTATCTGAAAAACATGGATATAAAAACAGTAGTAGGAGATTGGTGGCACCTCAGCATCCCGGAGTCGCCTCTTCACTGTTGACATCGAGACTGGTGTTTTGCGGGTACTATTTAATGAAGCTGCCAGTTGAGGACTTGTGAGACATCTGTTTCTCAAACTAGACACTCCAATGTACTTGTCCTCTTGCTCAGTTGTGCCCCGGGGCCTCCCACTCCTCTTTCTATTCTGGTTAGGGCCAGTTTGCTCTGTTCTGTGAAGGGAGTAGTAAACAGCGTTGTACGAGATCTTCAGTTTCTTGGAAATTGCTCACATGGGAATAGCCTTCATTTCTCAGAACAAGAATAGACTGACGAGTTTCAAAAGAAAGTTCTTTGTTTCTGGCAATTTTGAGCCTGTAATTGAACCCACAAATGCTGATGCTCCAAATACTCAATTAGTCTAAAGAAGACCATTTGAACATCTTGGCCATGTTCTGTTATAATCTCTGTTATAATCTCCACCCGGCACAGCCAGAAGAGGACTGGCCACCCCACATAGCCTGGTTCCTCTCTAGATTTCTTCCTAGGTTTTGGCCTTTCTAGGGAGTTTTTCCTAGCCACCGTGCTTCTACACCTGCATTGCTTGCTGTTTGGGGTTTTAGGCTGGGTTTCTGTACAGCACTTTGAGATATCAGCTGATGTACGAAGGGCTATATAAATACATTTGATTTGATTTGACCAGTTTTATTGCTTCCTTAATCAGAACAACAGTTTTCAACTGTGGCTAACAACATTGCAAAAGGGTTTTCTAATGATCAATTAGCCTTTTAAAATGATAAACTTGGATTAGCTAACACAACATGCCATTGGAACACAGGAGTGATGGTTGCTGATAATGGGCCTCTGTACGCTTATGTAGATATTCCATTAAAAAATCAGCCATTTCCAGCTACAGTCATTTACAACATTAACAATGTCTACACTGTATTTCTGATCAATTTGATGTTATTTAATGGACAAAAAAAAAGTGCTATTCTTTCAAAAACAAGGACATTTCTAAGTGACCAACAAAACTTTTGAACGATAGTGTACATATTGCCAAAGCTTACTTTGGAGATTTACAATATGAACATAATTAATAATAATAATCAATATTGTCAACAGGACAACAGCAACAACAATAATCACCTTGAACAATAAGCATAGAGGACATTTACAGGTTGGTTGGTCTGTCAGACACTGTCCCTCATCTAGTGAGTGTGCCTCATCTTATGGCAGGCAGTAATGTAGTGTGCTGCCAACCCACAGCTCTCTGCCTCCTCACCCAACAGCAAGGGAAGCCTCTCTCTCATCAGAGAGGTCTTTGAAACCTTTAATAATTTAATTTCAAATGGTTTTATATTTTTACATTTTGTCAGGAAATGCAGCTCTGTCTCGGTGCTGTTGTGAAGTGGTTGCCTTTCGTCTACAGGGAGACAGGTTTTCCTGTGTCTACCCTTCTCAATGGCAAGGCTGTGCTCACTGAGCCTGTACTTTGTCAAGGTCTTTCTGAAATGTTGATCAGTAACCATGGTCAAATAGTGTACCACGGTGTTCTGTCGATTTAGGGCCAGATAGCACTGCATTTTGTTTTGTGTTTGTGCTTCCTGATAAGTAATGTAGTTTTGTTTTGACTGTGTTGTCATTTGGTTTATTCTGATTGATTGGATGTTCTGGTTCTGAGGTCTACAGTGTTGTAATGATGTGCAAATAGTTGAAGTACAGCAGGGAAATAAAAAAAAAACATAAATGCTGTTGTTCTTCACTGGTTGCCCTTTTCTCGTGGCAACAGGTCACAAATCGTGCAGCTGTGATGTCACACTGTGGTATTTCACCCAGTAGATATGGGAGTTTCTGTGTTTCTGTGCAATCTGAGGGAAATATGTGTCTCTAATATGGTCATACATTGACAGGAGGTTAAAAAGTGCAGCTCAGTTTCCACCTCATTTTGTGGGCAGTGTGCACATAGCCTGTCTTCTCTTCTCCTCTCTTCTCTCTCTCTCTTTCTCTCTCTCTCTCTTTCTCTGTCTCTCTTGCTTTCTCTGTCTCACCATCCTTTCTTCTCTTGAGAGCCAGGTCTGCCTTACGGGCTCTTTTTCCTTTCTCTCTCTCTTCCTCTCTCTTCCTCTCCCTCTCTGCCTCTCTCTTCTCTCCTTCCTTCTCTCTTCCTCTCTCTCTCTGCCTCTCTCTCTTTTGCTCTCTCTCTCTATCTCTCTCTCTTC
>NC_034191.2:6565305-6595305 GCF_002021735.2 Oncorhynchus kisutch
ACAGAGATAGTAACCTTGTCCTGTCTGTCTCACTTCCCAGCCGACAGAGATAGTAACCTTGTCCTGTCTGTCTCACTTCCCAGCCGACAGAGATAGTAACCTTGTCCTATCTGTCTCACTTCCCAGCCGACAGAGATAGTAACCTTGTCCTGTCTGTCTCACTTCCCAGCCGACAGAGATAGTAACCTTGTCCTATCTGTCTCACTTCCCAGCCGACAGAGATAGTAACCTTGTCCTGTCTGTCTCACTTCCCAGCCGACAGAGATAGTAACCTTGTCCTGTCTGTCTCACTTCCCAGCCGACAGAGATAGTGACCTTGTCCTGCTACACATACTCTCTGTCTCACTTCCCAGCCGACAGAGATAGTAACCTTGTCCTGTCTGTCTCACTTCCCAGCCGACAGAGATAGTGACCTTGTCCTGCTACACATACTGTCTGTCTCACTTCCCAGCCGACAGAGATAGTAACCTTGTCCTGTCTGTCTCACTTCCCAGCCGACAGAGATAGTGACCTTGTCCTGTCTGTCTCACTTCCCAGCCGACAGAGATAGTGACCTTGGTCTGTCTGTCTCACTTCCCAGCCGACAGAGATAGTGACCTTGTCCGGTCTGTCTCACTTCCCAGCCGACAGAGATAGTAACCTTGTCCTGTCTGTCTCACTTCCCAGCCGACAGAGATAGTAACCTTGTCCTGTCTGTTTCACTTCCCAGCCGACAGAGATAGTAACCTTGTCCTGTCTGTCTCACTTCCCAGCCGACAGAGATAGTAACCTTGTCCTGTCTGTCTCACTTCCCAGCCGACAGAGAGAGTAACCTTGTCCTGTCTGTCTCACTTCCCAGCCGACAGAGATAGTAACCTTGTCCTGTCTGTCTCACTTCCCAGCCGACAGAGAGAGTAACCTTGTCCTGTCTGTCTCACTTCCCAGCCGACAGAGATAGTGACCTTGTCCTGTCTGTCTCACTTCCCAGCCGACAGAGAGAGTAACCTTGTCCTGTCTGTCTCACTTCCCAGCCGACAGAGATAGTGACCTTGTCCTTGAGACGTACTCCCCGTTCTCTCCCAAATCTCTAGTCAGGTCGGCACCAGGCTCAGACAGTCTGGAGCTGTACCCCTGTATATAGTCTCATTACTAACCTGTACCCCCTGTATATAGTCTCATTACTAACCTGTACCCCCTGTATTTAGTCTCATTACTAACCTGTACCCCCTGTATATAGTCTCATTACTAACCGGTACCCCCTGTATATAGTCTCATTACTAACCTGTACCCCCTGTATATAGTCTCATTACTAATCTGTACCCCCTGTATATAGTCTCATTACTAACCTGTACCCCTGTATATAGTCTCATTACTAACCTGTACCCCCTGTATATAGTCTCATTACTAACCTGTACCCCCTGTATATAGTCTCATTACTAACCTGTACCCCCTGTATATAGTCTCATTACTAATCTGTACCCCTGTATATAGTCTCATTACTAACCTGTACCCCTGTATATAGTCTCATTACTAACCTGTACCCCCTGTATATAGTCTCATTACTAACCTGTACCCCCTGTATATAGTCTCATTACTAACCGGTACCCCCTGTATATAGTCTCATTACTAACCTGTACCCCTGTATATAGTCTCATTACTAACCTGTACCCCTGTATATAGTCTCATTACTAACCTGTACCCCTGTATATAGACTCATTACTAACCTGTACCCCTGTATATAGTCTCATTACTAACCTGTACCCCTGTATATAGTCTCATTACTAACCTGTACCCCCTGTATATAGTCTCATTACTAACCTGTACCCCCTGTATATAGTCTCATTACTAACCTGTACCCCTGTATATAGTCTCATTACTAACCTGTACCCCTGTATATAGTCTCATTACTAACCTGTACCCCTGTATATAGTCTCATTACTAACCTGTACCCCCTGTATATAGTCTCATTACTAACCTGTACCCCCGCACATTGACTCTGTACTGGTTCCCCCTGTATATAGCCTCCACATTTACTCTGTACTGGTACCCCCTGTATATAGCCTCCACATTGACTCTGTACTGGTACCCCCTGTATATAGTCTCATTACTAACCTGTACCCCCGCACATTGACTCTGTCCTGGTTCCCCATGAATATAGCCTCCACAATGACTCTGTACCATAACACCCTGTATATAGCCTCCACATTGACTCTGTCCTAGTACCCCCCTGTATATAGCCTCCACATTGACTCTGTCCTGGCACCCCCCTGTACATAGCCTCCACATTGACTCTGTACCATAACACCCTGTATATAGCCTCCACATTGACTCTGTACCGGTACCCCCTGTATATAGCCTCAACATTGACTCTGTACCGGTACCCCCTGTATATAGCCTCCACATTGACTCTGTACCGGTACCCCCTGTATATAGCCTCCACATTGACTCTGTACTGGTATCCCCTGTATATAGCCTCCACATTGACTCTGTCCTGGTTCCCCATGTATATAGCCTCCACATTGACTCTGTACCGGTACCCCATGTATATAGCCTCCACATTGACTCTGTCCTGGTACCCCCTATATATAGCCTCCACATTGACTCTGTACCGTAATACCCTGTATATAACCTCCACATTGACTCTGTACCGTAATATCCTGTACTTAGCCTCCACATTGACTCTGTCCTGGTACCCCCTGTATATAGCCTCCACATTGACTCTGTACCGTAATACCCAGTATATAGCTTCCACATTCACTCTGTACTGTAATACCCTGTATATAGCCTCCACATTGACTCTGTACCGTAATACCCTGTATATAGCCTCCACATTGACTCTGTACCGTAATACCCTGTATATAGCCTCCACATTGACTCTGTACCGTAATACCCTGTATATAGCCTCCACATTGACTCTGTACCGTAATACCCTGTATATAGCCTCCACATTGACTCTGTACCGTAATACCCTGTATATAGCCTCCACATTGACTCTGTACCGTAATACCCTGTATATAACCTCCACATTGACTCTGTCCTGGTTCCCCATGTATATAGCCTCCACATTGACTCTGTACCGGTACCCCCTGTATATAGCCTCCACATTGACTCTGTACCGTAATACCCTGTATATAGCCTCCACATTGACTCTGTACCGTAATACCCTGTATATAACCTCCACATTGACTCTGTACCGTAATACCCTGTATATAACCTCCACATTGACTCTGTCCTGGTTCCCCATGTATATAGCCTCCACATTGACTCTGTACCGGTACCCCCTGTATATAGCCTCCACATTGACTCTGTACTGTAATACCCTGTATATAGCCTCCACATTGACTCTGTACCGTAATACCCTGTATATAACCTCCACATTGACTCTGTACCGTAATACCCTGTATATAACCTCCACATTGACCCTGTACCGGTACCCCCTGTATATAGCCTCCACATTGACTCTGTACCGGTACCCCCTGTATATAGCCTCCACATTGACTCTGTACTGGTACCCCCTGTATATAGCCTCCACATTGACTCTGTCCTGGTTCCCATGTATATAGCCTCCACATTGACTCTGTACCGGTACCCCCTGTATATAGCCTCCACATTGACTCTGTACCGTAATACCCTGTATATAGCCTCCACATTGACTCTGTACCGTAATACCCTGTATATAGCCTCCACATTGACTCTGTACCGTAATACCCTGTATATAGCCTCCACATTGACTCTGTACCGTAATACCCTGTATATAACCTCCACATTGACTCTGTACCGTAATACCCTGTATATAGCCTCCACATTGACTCTGTACCGTAATACTCTGTATATAGCCTCCACATTGACTCTGTACCGTAATACCCTGTACTTAGCCTCCACATTGACTCTGTCCTGGTACCCCCTGTATATAGCCTCCACATTGACTCTGTACCGTAATACCCTGTATATAACCTCCACATTGACTCTGTACCGTAATACCCTGTATATAGCCTCCACATTGACTCTGTACCGTAATACCCTGTATATAGCCTCCACATTGACTCTGTACCGTAATACCCTGTATATAGCCTCCACATTGACTCTGTACCGTAACAACCTGTATATAGCCTCCACATTGACTCTGTACCGTAATACCCTTTATATAGCCTCCACATTGACTCTGTACCGTAATACCCTGTATATAGCCTCCACATTGACTCTGTACCGTAATACCCTGTATATAGCCTCCACATTGACTCTGTACCGTAATACCCTGTATATAGCCTCCACATTGACTCTGTACCGTAATACCCTGTATATAGCCTCCACATTGACTCTGTACCGTAATACCCTGTATATAGCCTCCACATTGACTCTGTACCGTAATACCCTGTATATAGCCTCCACATTGACTCTGTACCATAATACCCTGTATATAGCCTCCACATTGACTCTGTACCGTAATACCCTGTATATATCCTCCACATTGACTCTGTACCGTAATACCCTGTATATAGCCTCCACATTGACTCTGTACCGTAATACCCTGTATATAACCTCCACATTGACTCTGTACCGTAATACCCTGTATATAGCCTCCACATTGACTCTGTACCGTAATACCCTGCAATAGCCTCCACATTGACTCTGTACCGTAACACCCTGTATATAGCCTCCACATTGACTCTGTACCGTAATACCCTGTATATAACCTCCACATTGACTCTGTACCGTAATACCCTGTATATAGCCTCCACATTGACTCTGTACTGTAATACCCTGTATATAGCCTCCACATTGACTCTGTACCGTAATACCCTGTATATAACCTCCACATTGACCCTGTACCGGTACCCCCTGTATATAGCCTCCACATTGACTCTGTACCGTAACACCCTGTATATAGCCTCCACATTGACTCTGTCCTGGTTCCCCATGTATATAGCCTCCACATTGACTCTGTACCGGTTCCCCATGTATATAGCCTCCACATTGACTCTGTACCGTAACACCCTGTATATAGCCTCCACATTGACTCTGTACCGTAATACCCTGTATATAGCCTCCACATTGACTCTGTACCGTAATACCCTGTATATAGCCTCCACATTGACTCTGTACCGTAATACCCTGTATATAGCCTCCACATTGACTCTGTACCGTAATACCCTGTATATAGCCTCCACATTGACTCTGTACCGTAATACCCTGTATATAGCCTCCACATTGACTCTGTACCGTAATACCCTGTATATAGCCTCCACATTGACTCTGTACCGTAATACCCTGTATATAGCCTCCACATTGACTCTGTACCGTAATACCCTGTATATAACCTCCACATTGACTCTGTACCATAATACCCTGTATATAGCCTCCACATTGACTCTGTACCGTAATACCCTGTATATAGCCTCCACATTGACTCTGTACCATAACACCCTGTATATAGCCTCCACATTGACTCTGTACCGTAATACCCTGTATATAACCTCCACATTGACTCTGTACCGTAATACCCTGTATATAGCCTCCACATTGACTCTGTACCGTAACACCCTGTATATAGCCTCTACATTGACTCTGTACCATAACACCCTGTATATAGCCTCCACATTGACTCTGTACCGGTACCCCCTGTATATAGCCTCCACATTGACTCTGTACCGGTACCCCCTGTATATAGCCTCCACATTGACTCTGTACCGTAATACCCTGTATATAGCCTCCACATTGACTCTGTACCGTAATACCCTGTATATAGCCTCCACATTGACTCTGTACCGTAATACCCTGTATATAGCCTCCACATTGACTCTGTACCGTAATACCCTGTATATAGCCTCCACATTGACTCTGTACCGTAACACCCTGTATATAGCCTCCACATTGACTCTGTACCGTAATACCCTGTATATAGCCTCCACATTGACTCTGTACCGTAATACCCTGTATATAGCCTCCACATTGACTCTGTACCGTAATACCCTGTATATAGCCTCCACATTGACTCTGTACTGGTACCCCCTGTATATAGCCTCCACATTGACTCTGTACCGTAATACCCTGTATATAGCCTCCACATTGACTCTGTACCGTAACGTAATACCCTGTATATAGCCTCCACATTGACTCTGTACCGTAATACCCTGTATATAGCCTCCACATTGACTCTGTACCGTAATACCCTGTATATAGCCTCCACATTGACTCTGTACCGTAATACCCTGTATATAGCCTCCACATTGACTCTGTACCGTAATACCCTGTATATAGCCTCCACATTGACTCTGTACCGTAATACCCTGTATATAGCCTCCACATTGACTCTGTACCGTAATACCCTGTATATAGCCTCCACATTGACTCTGTACCGGTACCCCCTGTATATAGCCTCCACATTGACTCTGTACCGTAATACCCTGTATATAGCCTCCACATCAGGTAGTTCTGATGTTTTACTATGACCTTTTATTTGAGTCTACTTGGTAAATATTTTCTTCTTCTTGAACTGCGCTGTCGGTTAAGGGCTTGTAAGTAAGCATTTCACCTTAAATTCTACACTTGTTGCATTTGGCGCATGTTTCAAATAAAGTTTGATTTGATTTGCACTGCAGGCCAGGGATGCATTTCTGTGTTTAAATGTTGTGCCACGTCAACTCTGGCTGACTCCTTGACAATACAACTTTATCGATTCGTTACAGTGAAGCACAAAAATGTGTTCTGCTCTGTTGTCAACCCCCCCAAACAACAGACTGAATACATCTGTTGTCCCCCCCAAACAGCAGACTGAATACATCTGTTGCCCCCCCCCAAACAGCAGACTGAATACATCTGTTGTCCCCCCCCAAACAGCAGACTGAATACATCTGTTGTCCCCCCCCAAACAGCAGACTGAATACATCTGTTGTCCCCCCCCAAACAGCAGACTGAATACATCTGTTGCCCCCCCCCCAAACAGCAGACTGAATACATCTGTTGTCCCCCCCCCAACAGCAGACTGAATACATCTGTTGTCCCCCCCCAAACAGCAGACTGAATACATCTGTTGTCCCCCCCCAAACAGCAGACTGAATACATCTGTTGTCCCCCCCCAAACAGCAGACTGAATACATCTGTTGTCCCCCCCCCCCAAACAGCAGACTGAATACATCTGTTGTCCCCCCCCCAAACAGCAGACTGAACACATCTGTTGTCCCCCCCCAAACAGCAGACTGAATACATCTGTTGTCCCCCCCCCCAAACAGCAGACTGAATACATCTGTTGCCCCCCCCCCACCCCCACCACCACCTAACAGCAGACTGATAGCGGACTGCCTGTTCACCCCGCTATCATCCAGAAGGCGAGGTCAGTACAGGTGCATCAAAGCTGGTACCGAGAGAATGAAAAACAGCTTCTATCTCAAGGCCATCAGACTATTAAACAGCCACCACTAACATTGAGTGGCTGCTGCCAACACACTGACTCAACTCCAGCCACTTTAATAATGGGAATTGATGCAAATTGATGTAAAATATATCACTAGCCTGTCACGGTCTTCCTCTGAAGAGGAGAGGCGAGAAGGATCGGAGGACCGAAATGCGGCGTGGTATGTGTTCATGATGAATGTTTAATTAAAGAAAGAACTGAACACTGAATTCAAAAACAATAAACAAATAAAGACCGTGAAGCTATCATAAGGACTGTGCTGACACAAGCAACTAACATAGACAATCACCCACAAACAAACAGTGCAACCCAGGCTACCGAAGTATGATTCTCAATCAGAGAATCAGAGAACTAATGACACCTGCCTCTGATTGAGAACCATACTAGGCCCAAAACATAGAAATACCCAAATCATAGAAAAACAAACATAGACTGCCCACCCCAACTCACGCCCTGACCATACTAAATAATGACAAAACAAAGGAAATAAAGGTCAGAACATGACATAGCCACTTTAAACAATGCTACTTAATATAATGTTGACATACCCTACATTACTCATCTCGTATGTATATGTAAATAGTGTACTCTATATCATCTACTGCATCTTGCCATCTTTATGTAATACATGTATCACTAGCCACTTTAACTATGCCACTTTGTTTACATACATTACTCATCTCATATGTATACACTGTACTCGATACCATCTACTGCATCTTGCCTATGCCGCTCTGTACCATTACTCATTCATATATCTTTATGTACATATTCTTTATCCCTTTATACTTGTGTGTATAAGGTAGTGGTGGTTCCAGAGAAGCTAAAAACATGAGTTCATCTGACAAAAATGATAACGAAATGCTACTCAGACATATAATTGTTATGTGTAGAAGAACAACTTCCATGTAGTTGTCAGTAGCAACCACAAGAGAGTTCCTCTTCTGCCTGTTATGGTGCCTTGCCTGAGCAAAACACAGGTAGTGTGTTAAAAGTCATGTAAAGAGTAACTAGGCTATTGAATCACCAACTTGTTATACATAATTTATTATAAATAATTTATACATTTTATTTATTTGTTATTAATTCATTTGTATTTTTTTATTTTACCGTTATTTCACCAGGTAAGTTGACTGAGAACACGTTCTCATTTACAGCAACGACCTGGAAAATAGTTACAGGGGAGAGGAGGGAGATGAATGAGACAATTGTAAACTGGGGATTATTAGGTGACCGTGATGGTTTGAAGGACCAGATTGGGAATGTAGCCAGGACACCGGGGGTTAACACCCCTCCTCTTACGATAAGTGCCATGGGATCTTTAATGACCCATACCTCCTTATAGTCAGCAACAGTCTTCTAATGGTTCAATGCAACATAGCCCCGCCCCCCCCGCCCCTCCCTCATCAATTGACTCGACACTGAAACAGTTAGCTAATTGCCATTGTCAGACTGGGTCTGTAGTACTATTTGACATATCCCATAATACTAAATAATGTCATGTTATTTTGTCTTGCGTCGAGATAACATTTCGTTTGCAACAGCACAAGTTTGCCCCGTGGGGTAAACAACCCATGGTTACCCCATTGGCTCACAGCAAAAAACTTTACCTTTTTTAAATGCAAATTTTGTTGTCTGCTTGTTTTAGTCAATTACAAAACTATATTTAAGAAAAGTACAACGTGTGTAAAGATGACTTTTCAACATCGACTGTTCCCGAGCAGAAAAAAGAGCTTTCCGAATGCCCCTGTTCATCTGGCGCTAACGCTTGTTTTAGTCAATTACAAAACTATATTTAAGAAAAGTACAACGTGTGTAAAGATGACTTTTCAACATCGACTGTTCCCGAGCAGAAAAAAGAGCTTTCCGAATGCCCCTGTTCATCTGGCGCTAACGCTTGTTTTAGTCAATTACAAAACTATATTTAAGAAAAGTACAACGTGTGTAAAGATGACTTTTCAACATCGACTGTTCCCGAGCAGAAAAAAGAGCTTTCCGAATGCCCCTGTTCATCTGGCGCTAACGTTAGCCACGTGAGCTAGCTACGGTACCAACCAGAACATTAAACTAGCCAAGACCAACAACACAAACAGATTATAAAGCTACAAGTAGTGAGTGGAGTTACAAACGGACTGTACTAAATGAGTTTAAATGTCTTAACTGTGATGAAATGTTTTCCACACGGCAGGGTAGCCTAGTGGTTAGAGTGTAGGGGCGGCAGGTAGCCTAGTGGTTAGAGTGTAGAGGCGGCAGGTAGCCTAGTGGTTAGAGTGTAGGGGCGGCAGGTAGCCTAGTGGTTAGAGTGTAGAGGAGGCAGGTAGCCTAGTGGTTAGAGTGTAGGGGTGGCAGGTAGCCTAGTGGTTAGAGTGTAGAGGAGGCAGGTAGCCTAGTGGTTAGAGTGTAGAGGAGGCAGGTAGCCTAGTGGTTAGAGTGTAGGGATGGCAGGTAGCCTAGTGGTTAGAGTGTAGGGATGGCAGGGTAGCCTAGTGGTTAGAGTGTAGAGGAGGCAGGTAGCCTAGTGGTTAGAGTGTAGGGGTGGCAGGTAGCCTAGTGGTTAGAGTGTAGAGGAGGCAGGTAGCCTAGTGGTTAGAGTGTAGAGGAGGCAGGTAGCCTAGTGGTTAGAGTGTAGGGATGGCAGGTAGCCTAGTGGTTAGAGTGTAGGGATGGCAGGGTAGCCTAGTGGTTAGAGTGTAGGGGCGGCAGGTAGCCTAGTGGTTAGAGTGTAGGGGCGGCAGGGTAGCCTAGTGGTTAGAGTGTAGGGGCGGCAGGGTAGCCTAGTGGTTAGAGTGTAGAGGCGGCAGGTAGCCTAGTGGTTAGAGTGTAGGGGCGGCAGGTAGCCTAGTGGTTAGAGTGTAGAGGAGGCAGGTAGCCTAGTGGTTAGAGTGTAGGGGTGGCAGGTAGCCTAGTGGTTAGAGTGTAGAGGAGGCAGGTAGCCTAGTGGTTAGAGTGTAGAGGAGGCAGGTAGCCTAGTGGTTAGAGTGTAGGGATGGCAGGTAGCCTAGTGGTTAGAGTGTAGGGATGGCAGGTAGCCTAGTGGTTAGAGTGTAGGGATGGCAGGTAGCCTAGTGGTTAGAGTGTAGGGATGGCAGGTAGCCTAGTGGTTAGAGTGTAGGGATGGCAGGTAGCCTAGTGGTTAGAGTGTAGGGATGGCAGGTAGCCTAGTGGTTAGAGTGTAGGGATGGCAGGTAGCCTAGTGGTTAGAGTGTAGAGGAGGCAGGTACCCTAGTGGTTAGAGTGTAGGGGCGGCAGGGTAGCCTAGGGGTTAGAGTGTAGAGGAGGCAGGTAGCCTAGTGGTTAGAGTGTAGGGGCGGCAGGTAGCCTAGTGGTTAGAGTGTAGGGGCGGCAGGTAGCCTAGTGGTTAGAGTGTAGAGGAGGCAGGTAGCCTAGTGGTTAGAGTGTAGAGGAGGCAGGTAGCCTAGTGGTTAGAGTGTAGGGGCGGCAGGTAGCCTAGTGGTTAGAGTGTAGAGGAGGCAGGTAGCCTAGTGGTTAGAGTGTAGGGGCGGCAGGTAGCCTAGTGGTTAGAGTGTAGGGGCGGCAGGTAGCCTAGTGGTTAGAGTGTAGGGGCGGCAGGGTAGCCTAGTGGTTAGAGTGTAGGGGCGGCAGGGTAGCCTAGTGGTTAGAGTGTAGAGGCGGCAGGTAGCCTAGTGGTTAGAGTGTAGAGGGGGCAGGGTAGCCTAGTGGTTAGAGTGTAGGGGCGGCAGGGTAGCCTAGTGGTTAGAGTGTAGAGGCGGCAGGTAGCCTAGTGGTTAGAGTGTAGGGGCGGCAGGGTAGCCTAGTGGTTAGAGTGTAGGGGCGGCAGGTAGCCTAGTGGTTAGAGTGTAGGGGCGGCAGGTAGCCTAGTGGTTAGAGTGTAGGGGCGGCAGGTAGCCTAGTGGTTAGAGTATAGGGGCGGCAGGTAGCCGAGTGGTTAGAGTGTAGAGGAGGCAGGTAGCCTAGTGGTTAGAGTGTAGAGGAGGCAGGTAGCCTAGTGGTTAGAGTGTAGGGGCGGCAGGTAGCCTAGTGGTTAGAGTGTAGGGGCGGCAGGTAGCCTAGTGGTTAGAGAGTAGGGGCGGCAGGTAGCCTAGTGGTTAGAGTGTAGGGGCGGCAGGTAGCCTAGTGGTTAGAGTGTAGAGGAGGCAGGTAGCCTAGTGGTTAGAGTGTAGAGGAGGCAGGTAGCCTAGTGGTTAGAGTGTAGGGATGGCAGGTAGCCTAGTGGTTAGAGTGTAGGGATGGCAGGTAGCCTAGTGGTTAGAGTGTAGGGATGGCAGGTAGCCTAGTGGTTAGAGTGTAGGGATGGCAGGTAGCCTAGTGGTTAGAGTGTAGGGATGGCAGGTAGCCTAGTGGTTAGAGTGTAGGGATGGCAGGTAGCCTAGTGGTTAGAGTGTAGGGATGGCAGGTAGCCTAGTGGTTAGAGTGTAGGGATGGCAGGTAGCCTAGTGGTTAGAGTGTAGGGATGGCAGGTAGCCTAGTGGTTAGAGTGTAGGGATGGCAGGTAGCCTAGTGGTTAGAGTGTAGGGATGGCAGGTAGCCTAGTGGTTAGAGTGTGGGGATGGCAGGTAGCCTAGTGGTTAGAGTGTAGGGATGGCAGGTAGCCTAGTGGTTAGAGTGTAGGGATGGCAGGTAGGCTAGTGGTTAGAGTGTAGGGGCGGCAGGTAGCCTAGTGGTTAGAGTGTGGGGATGGCAGGTAGCCTAGTGGTTAGAGTGTAGGGGCGGCAGGGTAGCCTAGTGGTTAGAGTGTAGGGGTGGCAGGGTAGCCTAGTGGTTAGAGTGTAGAGGCGGCAGGTAGCCTAGTGGTTAGAGTGTAGGGGCGGCAGGGTAGCCTAGTGGTTAGAGTGTAGGGGCGGCAGGTAGCCTAGTGGTTAGAGTGTAGGGGCAGCAGGTAGCCTAGTGGTTAGAGTGTAGGGGCGGCAGGTAGCCTAGTGGTTAGAGTGTAGGGGCGGCAGGTAGCCGAGTGGTTAGAGTGTAGAGGAGGCAGGTAGCCTAGTGGTTAGAGTGTAGGGGCGGCAGGTAGCCTAGTGGTTAGAGTGTAGGGGCGGCAGGTAGCCTAGTGGTTAGAGTGTAGAGGAGGCAGGTAGCCTAGTGGTTAGAGTGTAGAGGAGGCAGGTAGCCTAGTGGTTAGAGTGTAGGGGCGGCAGGTAGCCTAGTGGTTAGAGTGTAGGGGCGGCAGGTAGCCTAGTGGTTAGAGTGTAGGGGCGGCAGGTAGCCTAGTGGTTAGAGTGTAGGGGCGGCAGGTAGCCTAGTGGTTAGAGTGTAGGGGCGGCAGGTAGCCTAGTGGTTAGAGTGTAGGGGCGGCAGGTAGCCTAGTGGTGAGAGTGTAGAGGAGGCAGGTAGCCTAGTGGTTAGAGTGTAGAGGAGGCAGGTAGCCTAGTGGTTAGAGTGTAGAGGCGGCAGGTAGCCTAGTGGTTAGAGTGTAGGGGCGGCAGGGTAGCCTAGTGGTTAGAGTGTAGGGGCGGCAGGTAGCCTAGTGGTTAGAGTGTAGGGGCGGCAGGTAGCCTAGTGGTTAGAGTGTAGGGGCGGCAGGTAGCCTAGTGGTTAGAGTGTAGGGGCGGCAGGTAGCCTAGTGGTTAGAGTGTAGGGATGGCAGGTAGCCTAGTGGTTAGAGTGTAGGGATGGCAGGTAGCCTAGTGGTTAGAGTGTAGGGATGGCAGGTAGCCTAGTGGTTAGAGTGTAGGGATGGCAGGTAGGCTAGTGGTTAGAGTGTGGGGATGGCAGGTAGCCTAGTGGTTAGAGTGTAGGGGTGGCAGGTAGCCTAGTGGTTAGAGTGTAGAGGAGGCAGGTAGCCTAGTGGTTAGAGTGTCGGGATGGCAGGTAGCCTAGTGGTTAGAGTGTAGGGATGTCAGGTAGCCTAGTGGTTAGAGTGTGGGGATGGCAGGTAGCCTAGTGGTTAGAGTGTAGGGATGGCAGGTAGCCTAGTGGTTAGAGTGTAGGGATGGCAGGTAGGCTAGTGGTTAGAGTGTGGGGATGGCAGGTAGCCTAGTGGTTAGAGTGTAGGGGCGGCAGGTAGCCTAGTGGTTAGAGTGTAGGGACGGCAGGTAGCCTAGTGGTTAGAGTGTAGAGGAGGCAGGTAGCCTAGTGGTTAGAGTGTAGAGGAGGCAGGTAGCCTAGTGGTTAGAGTGTCGGGACGGCAGGTAACCTAGTGGTTAGAGTGTAGAGGAGGCAGGTAACCTAGTGGTTAGAGTGTAGGGATGGCAGGTAGCCTAGTGGTTAGAGTGTAGGGACGGCAGGTAGCCTAGTGGTTAGAGTGTAGAGGCGGCAGGTAGCCTAGTGGTTAGAGTGTAGAGGAGGCAGGTAGCCTAGTGGTTAGAGTGTAGTGGCGGCAGGTAGCCTAGTGGTTAGAGTGTAGAGGAGGCAGGTAGCCTAGTGGTTAGAGTGTAGAGGAGGCAGGTATCCTAGTGATTAGAGTGTAGGGGCGGCAGGTAGCCTAGTGGTTAGAGTGTAGGGATGGCAGGTAGCCTAGTGGTTAGAGTGTAGGGATGGCAGGTAGCCTAGTGGTTAGAGTGTAGGGTCGGCAGGTAGCCTAGTGGTTAGAGTGTGGGGATGGCAGGTAGCCTAGTGGTTAGAGTGTAGGGATGGCAGGTAGCCTAGTGGTTAGAGTGTAGGGATGGCAGGTAGCCTAGTGGTTAGAGTGTAGAGGAGGCAGGTAGCCTAGTGGTTAGAGTGTAGGGACGGCAGGTAGCCTAGTGGTTAGAGTGTAGGGACGGCAGGTAGCCTAGTGGTTAGAGTGTAGAGGAGGCAGGTAGCCTAGTGGTTAGAGTGTAGAGGAGGCAGGTAGCCTAGTGGTTAGAGTGTCGGGACGGCAGGTAACCTAGTGGTTAGAGTGTAGAGGAGGCAGGTAACCTAATGGTTAGAGTGTAGAGGTGGCAGGTAGTCTAGTGGTTAGAGTGTAGGGACGGCAGGTAGCCTAGTGGTTAGAGTGTAGAGGCGGCAGGTAGCCTAGTGGTTAGAGTGTAGAGGAGGCAGGTAGCCTAGTGGTTAGAGTGTAGTGGCGGCAGGTAGCCTAGTGGTTAGAGTGTAGAGGAGGCAGGTAGCCTAGTGGTTAGAGTGTAGAGGAGGCAGGTATCCTAGTGATTAGAGTGTAGGGGCGGCAGGTAGCCTAGTGGTTAGAGCGTAGGTACGGCTGGTAGCCTAGTGGTTAGAGTGTAGGGACAGCAGGTAGCCTAGTGGTTAGAGTGTAGGGTCGGCAGGTAGCCTAGTGGTTAGAGTGTAGGGACAGCAGGTAGCCTAGTGGTTAGAGTGTAGGGGCGGCAGGTAGCCTAGTGGTTAGAGTGTAGGGATGGCAGGTAGCCTAGTGGTTAGAGTGTAGAGGAGGCAGGTAGCCTAGTGGTTAGAGTGTAGGGACGGCAGGTAGCCTAGTGGTTAACCCACTCTTCCCCTGAACAAGGCAGTTAACCCACTCTTCCCCTGAACAAGGCAGTTAACCCACTGTTCCCCTGAACAAGGCAGTTAACCCACTCTTCCCCTGAACAAGGCAGTTAACCCACTCTTCCCCTGAACAAGGCAGTTAACCCACTGATCCCCTGAACAAGGCAGTTAACCCACTGTTCCCCTGAACAAGGCAGTTAACCCACTCTTCCCCTGAACAAGGCAGTTAACCCACTGTTCCCCTGAACAAGGCAGTTTAACCCACTGTTCCCCTGAACAAGGCAGTTAACCCACTGTTCCCCTGAACAAGGCAGTTAACCCCACTGTTCCCCTGAACAAGGTAGTTAACCCACTGTTCCCCTGAACAAGGCAGTTAACCCACTGTTCCCCTGAGCAAGGCAGTTAACCCACTGATCCCCTGAACAAGGCAGTTAACCCACTGATCCCCTGAACAAGGCAGTTAACCCACTGATCCCCTGAACAAGGCAGTTAACCCACTGTTCCCCTGAACAAGGCAGTTAACCCACTGTTCCCCTGAACAAGGCAGTTAACCCCACTGTTCCCCTGAACAAGGTAGTTAACCCACTGTTCCCCTGAACAAGGCAGTTAACCCACTGTTCCCCTGAACAAGGCAGTTAACCCACTATTCCCCTGAACAAGGCAGTTTAACCCCACTGTTCCCCTGAACAAGGCAGTTAACCCACTGATCCCCTGAACAAGGCAGTTAACCCACTGATCCCCTGAACAAGGCAGTTAACCCACTGTTCCCCGGTAGGCCGTCATTGTAAATAATAATTTGTTCTGAATTGACTTGCCTAGTAACAAATAAATAAAAAGCTATATGTAGCCTACTTGGGCACCACAATGAACCACACCAAATACACTGAAGCCACACGGCTCTCCTCGCAGGCTCTATTTTACTACCTGTGAGAATTGTGTACCGTAGTTTGGGATTTCTTTACCTGGTTACAAAGCATGATTTGTTATTTCTGTATTGTATCTCAGTGCTAGAGGTGTCACTACAGACCCAGTTCGATCCCGGGCTGTATCCCAACCGACCGTGATCGGGAGTTCCATCGGGCAGTGCACAATTGGCCCAGAGTCGTCCGGGTTAGGGTTTTGCCAGGGTAGGCCATTGTCGATAATTTGTTCTTAACTGACTTGCCTAGTTAAATAAAGGATAAATAAATGAATAAAAGTAGGCTAGTGGTCCATTTTGCAGAGCTCTACAGGGAGAGCATTACATTGGCATTCACAGAAAGATAAATAACTATGAGTGCATGTTCGTGTTGTGATTTATTTGAACATTAAAGAGAGCCGAACACTCTAGGAGCTCAGATGCAAAAATGTAATTACCACCGTTTCGACAGCCAAGCTGTCTTCATCAGGGTATAATCACACGCGTTGTGATTTATAGCAGAAAAATGCCGCAGTAGCTGTTTTCAAAGTATTTCTGTTTTCAAAATATTTCTGACGTTTTGTTTCATAGCTGCTAATAGCACACAGAAATAGGAATTTATAACCCATCTCGCGCAGCAACACAGCCTAGCTAAGGAGCATTGTGCTGATGATAGATTGGACATGCAGCAACACAGCCTAGCTAGGGAGCATTGTGCTGATGATAGATTGGACATGCAGCAACACAACCATAAAAGTTTATCTAATTTGCACTAAAAACTTGACAAAGTGAGACTTTGTTCTCGTGTTTCTTGGCTATTTCCATTGTTTCGTTCACACGGCTGGTTGATTTTTAGTGTTAGTTTGAGTCTGCTGCTTCTCCTGATAGCGCGTGGAGATGCTGTCCCACTACTAGTCAGATCACACTGATTCACAAATGCCACCCAATTCCCCATAGTGCACTGCTTTTGACCAGACTTAGCTTAGTGACGTGTCACTCTATTGTGCTGCTGCCTGTGGGTTTTGTTGTTGCAAGACCGGTAGTTTGGTATCTGCAAGCTCTCAATGCCCTTTTAAAGCTCTGAGTACTGGACCGGTAGTTAGGTATCTGCAAGCTCTCAATGCCCTTTTAAAGCTCTGAGTACTGGACCGGTAGTTAGGTATCTGCAAGCTCTCAATGCCCTTATAAAGCTCTGAGTACTGGACCGGTAGTTAGGTATCTGCAAGCTCTCAATGCCCTTTTAAAGCTCTGAGTACTGGACCGGTAGTTAGGTATCTGCAAGCTCTCAATGCCCTTATAAAGCTCTGAGTACTGGACCGGTAGTTAGGTATCTGCAAGCTCTCAATGCCCTTTTAAAGCTCTGAGTACTGGACCGGTAGTTTGGTATCTGGGCCAAGCGACTCCTTGTCTCTCTCTCTTTCTTTTTGCTTGTTTTTGCTGGCAGGAGTTGAAAAGCTGTTGACTAATCAGCCCAGATGCTCTGCTGCTAATTGGGGATAAAAAAGGAACAAGGCAGGCAGAAAGAGAGGCAGGCAGGGAGAGAGGCAGGCAGGGAGAGAGGCAGGCAGGGAGAGAGAGGCAGGGAGAGAGGCAGGCAAAAAGAGAGGCAGGCAGGAAGAGGCAGGGAGAGAGGCAGGGAGAGAGGCAGGCAGGGAGAGAGGCAGGCAGGGAGAGAGGCAGGGAGAGAGAGAGGCAGGGAGAGCGAGAGAGGCAGGGAGAGCGAGAGAGGCAGGGAGAGCAGCAGGCAGGGTGAGCAGCAGGCAGGGTGAGAGGCAGGCAGAAGAAAGAAAGGCGGGCAGGGAGAGAGGCAGGCAGGGAGAGAGGCAGGCAGAAAGAGAGGCAGGCAGAAAGAGAGGCAGGCAGAAAGAGAGGCAGGCAAAAAGAAAGGCAGACATGGAGAGAGAGAGGCAGGGAGAGAGAGAGAGGCAGGGAGAGAGAGAGAGAGAGGCAGGGAGAGAGAGAGAGAGAGGCAGGGAGAGAGAGAGAGGCAGGCAGGGAGAGAGGCAGGCAGGAAGAGAGAGAGGCAGGGACAGAGGCAGGCAGGGAGAGAGGCAGGCAGGGAGAGAGGCAGAAAGGCAGGGAGAGAGGCAGAAAGGCAGGGAGAGAGGCAGAAAGGCAGGGAGAGAGGCAGGCAGGGAGAGAGAGAGGCTGGGAGAGAGAGAGGCTGGGAGAGAGAGAGAGGCAGGGAGAGAGAGAGAGGCAGGGAGAAAGGCAGACAGGGAGAGAGAGAGGCAGGGAGAGAGAGAGAGGCAGGGAGAGAGAGAGAGGCAGGGAGAAAGAGAGAGGCAGGGAGAAAGAGAGGCAGGCAAAAAGAGAGGCAGGCAGAAAGGCAGACAGGGAGAGAGAGAGGCAGGGAGAGAGAGAGGCAGGGAGGGAGAGAGGCAGGCAGGGAGAGAGAGAGGCAGGGAGGGAGAGAGAGAGAGGCAGGGAGGGAGAGAGAGAGAGGCAGGGAGAGAGAGAGAGAGAGAGGCAGGAGAGAGAGAGAGAGAGGCAGGGAGAGAGAGAGAGGCAGGGAGAGAGAGAGGCAGGGAGAGAGGCAGGCAGGGAGAGAGAGAGAGAGAGGCAGGGAGAGAGAGAGAGAGAGAGGCAGGGAGCGAGAGAGGCAGGGAGAGAGAGAGAGGCAGGGAGAGAGAGAGAGGCAGGGAGAGAGAGAGAGGCAGGGAGAGAGGAGAGAGGCAGGGAGAGAGGCAGGCAGGAAGAGAGAGAGAGGCAGGGAGAGAGAGAGGCAGGGAGAGAGAGAGAGGCAGGGAGAGAGAGAGAGGCAGGGAGAGAGGCAGGGAGAGAGGCAGGCAGGAAGAGAGAGAGAGGCAGGGAGAGAGAGAGGCAGGGAGAGAGGCAGGCAGGGAGAGAGAGAGGCAGGCAGGGAGAGAGGCAGGCAGGGAGAGAGGCAGGCAGGAAGAGAGAGAGGCAGGGAGAGAGAGAGGCAGGGAGAGAGAGAGAGGCAGGGAGAGAGAGAGGCAGGGAGAGAGGCAGGCAGGAAGAGAGAGAGAGGCAGGGAGAGAGAGGCAGGGAGAGAGAGAGAGGCAGGGAGAGAGGAGAGGCAGGGAGAGAGGCAGGCAGGAAGAGAGAGAGAGGCAGGAGGGAGAGAGAGAGGCAGGGAGAGAGGCAGGCAGGGAGAGAGAGAGGCAGGCAGGGAGAGAGGCAGGCAGGGAGAGAGTTAGGCAGGGAGGGAGAGAGGCAGGCAGGCAGGGGAGAGAGGCAGGCAGGGAGAGAGAGAGGCTGGGAGGAGAGAGAGAGGCAGGGAGAGAGAGAGGCAGGGAGAAAGGCAGACAGGGAGAGAGAGAGGCAGGGAGAAAGAGAGGCAGGCAGAAAGGCAGACAGGGAGAGAGAGAGGCAGGGAGAGAGAGAGGCAGGGAGAGAGAGAGAGGCAGGGAGAGAGAGAGGCAGGGAGAGAGAGAGAGGCAGGGAGAAAGAGAGGCAGGCAGAAAGAGAGGCAGGCAGAAAGGCAGACAGGGAGAGAGAGGCAGGGAGAGAGAGAGGCAGGGAGAGAGGCAGGCAGGGAGAGAGGCAGGCAGGGAGAGAGGCAGGCATGGAGAGAGGCAGGCAGGAAGAGAGAGAGAGAGGCAGGGAGAGAGAGAGGCAGGGAGAGAGGCAGGCAGGAAGAAAGGCAGGCAGGAAGAGAGAGAGAGAGGCAGGGAGAGAGAGAGGCAGGGAGAGAGAGAGTGCAGGGAGAGAGAGAGGCAGGCAGGGAGAGAGAGAGGCAGGCAGGGAGAGAGGCAGGCAGGGAGAGAGGCAGGCAGGGAGAGAGAGAGGCAGGGAGAGAGAGAGGCAGGGAGAGAGAGAGGCAGGGAGAGAGGCAGGCAGGAGAGAGAGAGAGGCAGACAACTTTAACTAGTAGTTTAACTAGTTAAAGAACACACATTTCAGATGAGAAAAGAAGTAATCTTGTCATTGAGGAAAAATGTTTTAATACCATAAATTACTATTATTCTTCATGACCCCGACAATAATGTATCTGTGTAGGGAATAGGGTTCTAAGGGCCCTGGTTTAAACCAGGGCCATATAGAACCCTATTCCCTATATAGTGCACTACATTAGACCAGGGCCCTATAGAACCCTATTCCCTACATAGTGCACTACATTAGACCAGAGCCCTATAGAACCCTATTCCCTATATGTTGCCCTACTTTCAACCAGGGCCCTATAGAACCCTATTCCCTACATAGTGCACTACATTAGACCAGGGCCCTATAGAACCCTATTCCCTATATGTTGCCCTACTTTCAACCAGGGCCCTTAGAACCCTATTCCCTACATAGTGCACTACATTAGACCAGGGCCCTATAGAACACTATTCCCTACATAGTGCACTACATTAGACCAGGGCCCTATAGAACCCTATTCCCTATATAGTGCACTACATTAGACCAGGGCCCTATAGAACCCTATTCCCTACATAGTGCACTACATTAGACCAGGGCCCTATAGAACCGTATTGCCTATATAGTGCACTACATTAGATCAGGGCCCTATAGAACCCTATTCCCTACATAGTGCACTACATTAGACCAGGGCCAAATAGAACCCTATTCCCTATATAGTGCACTACATTAGACCAGGGCCCTATAGAACCCTATTCCCTATATAGTGCACTACATTAGACCAGGGCCCTATAGAACCCTATTCCCTACATAGTGCACTACATTAGACCAGGGCCCTATAGAACCCTATTCCCTACATAGTGCACTACATTAGACCAGGGCCCTATAGAACCCTATTCCCTACATAGTGCACTACATTAGACCAGGGCCCTATAGCACCCTATTCCCTATATAGTGCACTACTTTAGACCAGGGCTAATGTAGTGCACTATGTAGGGAATAGGTTGCCATTTGGGATACAACCTACTACTCACATCTCAGTTCCTTCTCATTAGTTATACGTGTAACTAACTTCTCCTTGAACAACGGTGCCACTTGTGATTTATTTAAAATACAGAACTTCCTACACCCCCATCTTTCTCTCTCATTAATAAAAACCCCCTCAGTGGATGGAGCTGGCAGAGCAGAGCAGACAGAATGACCCTGATTCCCACTCAGAAAGGGCAGAAAGAAAGCCTTTATTCAATTATCTTCATGTTGTTGACGATGGAACAGAACAGCAGCTTGTGTGTTAATAGGGTTATGCCTCAGGTTTAGCAGGGAATGTGAAGTTCAGTCTGCCAAGGACGTGAACGATAAATTATGTTATCACGTTGTTTACGTCATCAAATCAAATTTTATTGGTCACATGCACATATTTAGCAGATGTTATTGGTCACATACACATATTTAGCAGATGTTATTGGTCACATACACATATTTAGCAGATGTTATTGGTCACATACACATATGTAGCAGATGTTATTGCGGGTGTAGAGAAATGCTTGTGTTCCTAGCGCCAACAGTGCAGTAGTATCTAACAATACACAAAAATACACAACTCTAAAAGTAAAATAATGGAATTAAGAATTATATAAACATTAGATCGAGCAATATAGGAGTGACATTGACTAAATACAGTAGAATAGAATACAGTATATACATATGAGATGAGTAAAGCAGTATGTAAACATTATAAATCAAGTGACCAGTGTTCCATTATTATAGTGACCAGTGTTCCATTATTAAAGGGACCAGTGTTCCATTATTAAAGTGACCAGTGTTCCATTATTAAAGGGACCAGTGTTCCATTATTAAACTGACCAGTGTTCCATTATTAAAGTGACCAGTGTTCCATTGTTAAAGTGACCAGTGTTCCATTATTATAGTGACCAGTGTTCCATTATTAAAGTGACCAGTGTTCCATTATTACAGTGACCAGTGTTCCATTATTAAAGTGACCAGTGTTCCATTATTATAGTGACCAGTGTTCCGTTATTAAAGTGACCAGTGTTCCATTATTATAGTGACCAGTGTTCCATTATTATAGTGACCAGTGTTCCGTTATTAAAGTGACCAGTGTTCCGTTATTAAAGTGACCAGTGTTCCATTATTATAGTGACCAGTGTTCCATTATTAAAGTGACCAGTGTTCCATGTCTATGTATATAGGGCAGCAGCCTCTAAGGTGCAGGGTTGAGTAACTGGGTGGTAGCAGGCTAGTGATGGCTGTTTAACAGTCTTATGGCCTTGAGATATAAGCTGTTTTTCAGTCTCTCGGTCCCAGCTTTGATGCACCTGCACTGACCTCGCCTTCTGGATGATAGCGGAGTGAACAGGCAGTGGCTCGAGTGGTTGGCGTCCTTGATGATATTTTTGGCCTTCCTGTGACATTGGATGCTGTAGGTTTATTTAACCTTTATTTAACCAGGAAAAGCCCATTGACCCAGGGCGACCTGGTCAATCATTACATAACTAAAACATACAACAATACAACAACATGATCCAGCCTAAAAAAAAGCATTTTACACGCCTCTGTAACAGGGTCCCCCGTCTATATTTTAATGAATTGTAGACTATTCCATGAGTCTGGTGAACAAGAAGAGAAGGCAGTCTTGCCTCATACTGTGATTGTCCTGGGGACTTTAAGTAGCAACCACCTAGCAGACCGGGTCTGGTAACTGCTGGTGGTGAAGGAGACCAGACTACAGAGGGAGTTGACCTGCTGGTGGTGAAGGAGACCAGACTACAGAGGGAGTTTACCTGCTGGTGGTGAAGGAGACCAGACTACAGAGGTAAAGAGGGAGTTTACCTGCTGGTGGTGAAGGAGACCAGACTACAGAGGGAGTTTACCTGCTGGTGGTGAAGGAGACCAGACTACAGAGGGAGTTTACCTGCTGGTGGTGAAGGAGACCAGACTACAGAGGGAGTTTACCTGCTGGTGGTGAAGGAGACCAGACTACAGAGGTAAAGAGGGAGTTTACCTGCTGGTGGTGAAGGAGACCAGACTACAGAGGGAGTTTACCTGCTGGTGGTGAAGGAGACCAGACTACAGAGGTAAAGAGAGAGTTTACCTGCTGGTGGTGAAGGAGACCAGACTACAGAGGTAAAGAGGGAGTTTACCTGCTGGTGGTGAAGGAGACCAGACTACAGAGGGAGTTTACCTGCTGGTGGTGAAGGAGACCAGACTACAGAGGTAAAGAGGGAGTTTACCTGCTGGTGGTGAAGGAGACCAGACTACAGAGGGAGTTTACCTGCTGGTGGTGAAGGAGACCAGACTACAGAGGGAGTTTACCTGCTGGTGGTGAAGGAGACCAGACTACAGAGGGAGTTTACCTGCTGGTGGTGAAGGAGACCAGACTACAGAGGTAAAGAGGGAGTTTACCTGCTGGTGGTGAAGGAGACCAGACTACAGAGGGAGTTTACCTGCTGGTGGTGAAGGAGACCAGACTACAGAGGTAAAGAGAGAGTTTACCTGCTGGTGGTGAAGGAGACCAGACTACAGAGGTAAAGAGGGAGTTTACCTGCTGGTGGTGAAGGAGACCAGACTACAGAGGGAGTTTACCTGCTGGTGGTGAAGGAGACCAGACTACAGAGGTAAAGAGAGAGTTTACCTGCTGGTGGTGAAGGAGACCAGACTACAGAGGTAAAGAGGGAGTTTACCTGCTGGTGGTGAAGGAGACCAGACTACAGAGGGAGTTTACCTGCTGCTGGTGAAGGAGACCAGACTACAGAGGGAGTTTACCTGCTGGTGGTGAAGGAGACCAGACTACAGAGGGAGTTGACCTGCTGGTGGTGAAGGAGACCAGACTACAGAGGGAGTTTACCTGCTGGTGGTGAAGGAGACCAGACTACAGAGGTAAAGAGGGAGTTTACCTGCTGGTGGTGAAGGAGACCAGACTACAGAGGGAGTTTACCTGCTGGTGGTGAAGGAGACCAGACTACAGAGGGAGTTTACCTGCTGGTGGTGAAGGAGACCAGACTACAGAGGGAGTTTACCTGCTGGTGGTGAAGGAGACCAGACTACAGAGGTAAAGAGGGAGTTTACCTTCTGGTGGTGAAGGAGACCAGACTACAGAGGGAGTTTACCTGCTGGTGGTGAAGGAGACCAGACTACAGAGGTAAAGAGAGAGTTTACCTGCTGGTGGTGAAGGAGACCAGACTACAGAGGTAAAGAGGGAGTTTACCTGCTGGTGGTGAAGGAGACCAGACTACAGAGGGAGTTTACCTGCTGCTGGTGAAGGAGACCAGACTACAGAGGGAGTTTACCTGCTGGTGGTGAAGGAGACCAGACTACAGAGGGAGTTTACCTGCTGGTGGTGAAGGAGACCAGACTACAGAGGGAGTTTACCTGCTGGTGGTGAAGGAGACCAGACTACAGAGGTAAAGAGGGAGTTTACCTTCTGGTGGTGAAGGAGACCAGACTACAGAGGGAGTTTACCTGCTGGTGGTGAAGGAGACCAGACTACAGAGGTAAAGAGAGAGTTTACCTGCTGGTGGTGAAGGAGACCAGACTACAGAGGTAAAGAGGGAGTTTACCTGCTGGTGGTGAAGGAGACCAGACTACAGAGGGAGTTTACCTGCTGCTGGTGAAGGAGACCAGACTACAGAGGGAGTTTACCTGCTGGTGGTGAAGGAGACCAGACTACAGAGGGAGTTTACCTGCTGGTGGTGAAGGAGACCAGACTACAGAGGGAGTTGACCTGCTGGTGGTGAAGGAGACCAGACTACAGAGGTAAAGAGAGAGTTTACCTGCTGGTGGTGAAGGAGACCAGACTACAGAGGTAAAGATGGAGTTTACCTGCTGGTGGTGAAGGAGACCAGACTACAGAGGGAGTTTACCTGCTGGTGGTGAAGGAGACCAGACTACAGAGGGAGTTTACCTGCTGGTGGTGAAGGAGACCAGACTACAGAGGGAGTTTACCTGCTGGTGGTGAAGGAGACCAGACTACAGAGGTAGAGAGGGAGTTTACCTGCTGGTGGTGAAGGAGACCAGACTACAGAGGTAAAGAGGGAGTTTACCTGCTGGTGGTGAAGGAGACCAGACTACAGAGGGAGTTTACCTGCTGGTGGTGAAGGAGACCAGACTACAGAGGGAGTTTACCTGCTGGTGGTGAAGGAGACCAGACTACAGAGGGAGTTGACCTGCTGGTGGTGAAGGAGACCAGACTACAGAGGTAGAGAGGGAGTTTACCTGCTGGTGGTGAAGGAGACCAGACTACAGAGGTAAAGAGGGAGTTTACCTGCTGGTGGTGAAGGAGACCAGACTACAGAGGTAAAGAGGGAGTTTACCTGCTGGTGGTGAAGGAGACCAGACTACAGAGGGAGTTTACCTGCTGGTGGTGAAGGAGACCAGACTACAGAGGGAGTTTACCTGCTGGTGGTGAAGGAGACCAGACTACAGAGGGAGTTTACCTGCTGGTGGTGAAGGAGACCAGACTACAGAGGTAAAGAGGGAGTTTACCTGCTGGTGGTGAAGGAGACCAGACTACAGAGGTAAAGAGGGAGTTTACCTGCTGGTGGTGAAGGAGACCAGACTACAGAGGGAGTTTACCTGCTGGTGGTGAAGGAGACCAGACTACAGAGGTAAAGAGGGAGTTTACCTGCTGGTGGTGAAGGAGACCAGACTACAGAGGGAGTTTACCTGCGGGTGGTGAAGGAGACCTGACTACAGAGGGAGTTTACCTGCTGGTGGTGAAGGAGACCAGACTACAGAGGTAAAGAGGGAGTTTACCTGCTGGTGGTGAAGGAGACCAGACTACAGAGGTAAAGAGGGAGTTTACCTGCTGGTGGTGAAGGAGACCAGACTACAGAGGGAGTTTACCTGCTGGTGGTGAAGGAGACCAGACTACAGAGGTAAAGAGGGAGTTTACCTGCTGGTGGTGAAGGAGACCAGACTACAGAGGGAGTTTACCTGCTGGTGGTGAAGGAGACCAGACTACAGAGGGAGTTTACCTGCTGGTGGTGAAGGAGACCAGACTACAGAGGTAAAGAGGGAGTTTACCTGCTGGTGGTGAAGGAGACCAGACTACAGAGGGAGTTTACCTGCTGCTGGTGAAGGAGACCAGACTACAGAGGGAGTTTACCTGCTGGTGGTGAAGGAGACCAGACTACAGAGGTAAAGAGGGAGTTTACCTGCTGGTGGTGAAGGAGACCAGACTACAGAGGGAGTTTACCTGCTGGTGGTGAAGGAGACCAGACTACAGAGGTAAAGAGGGAGTTTACCTGCTGGTGGTGAAGGAGACCAGACTACAGAGGGAGTTTACCTGCTGGTGGTGAAGGAGACCAGACTACAGAGGGAGTTTACCTGCTGGTAGGGCCAAAAATGCCTCAAAACCCATTGGATGGCGTTTCACAGTGCAGATGGACAATTACTTTTTTTTAAGGCAAAGAAGTGGAATGTTCTGCAATGGCCAAGTCAATCACCTGACCCGAATCCAATTGAGCATTTAGCATTTCACTTGCTGAAGGCAAAAGGCTCCAAGAACAAGCAGGAAATGAAGGCCGTTACAGGAAAGGCTTGGCAGAGCATCACCAGGGAAGAAACCCCAGCATCTGGTGATGTCTATGGGTTCCAGACTTCAGGCAGTCATCGACTGCAAAGGACTCACAACTAACAATTTTATTTATGATTGTGTTAGTTTGTCCAATTACTTTTGAGCCCCTAAAATTGGGGGGCTATTTATAAAAATGGTTGTAATTCCTACACTGTTCATACAATCATTTTGACAAAACCTTTAAATTAAAGATGAAAGTCTATTCTTAAAGCACATCTTGATTGTTTCCTTTCAAATCCATTGTGAGACAAAATTATGCAAATTGTGTCACTGTCCAAATACTTATGGACCTGACTGTACGTCTTGTGTCTGAGCCGTTGAATTGCGACTCCATTTTGTCTCTGTACTGATGTTTTACCTGTTTGATTGCCTTACTGAGGGAATAACTACACTGTTTGTATTCGGCCATATTCCCAGTCACCTTGCCGTGGTTAAATGCGATGATTTGCGCTTTCAGTTTAACGCGAATGCTGCCATCTATCCACGGTTTCTGGTTTGGGTAGATTTTAATAGACACAGTGGGTACAATATTTCCTATACACTTCCTGATTAACTCGGTCACCGTATCTGTGTATTCGTCAATGTTATTCTCAGAGGCTACCCGGAACGTATCCAAGTCCGCGTGACCGATTGGTCAGACCACCATTTAATAGACCTTAGCATGGGTTCTTCCTGTTTGAGTTTCTGCCTATAGGAAAGGAGGAGCAAAATGGAGTCGTGATCTGATTTTCCGAAGGGAGGGAAGGGCCTTGTAGGCATTTTGAAAAGTTGAGTAGCAGTGGTCCAAAGCAGTCGATGTGTTGGTAGAACTTCCGTAGCCTTTTCCTCAAATTTGCTTTGTTAAAATCCCCAGCTACAATAAATGCAGCCTCAGGATATGTGGTTTCCAGTTTACATAAAGTCCACTGTGGTTCTTTGAGGGCCGTCGTGGTATTGGCATGATGGGGAATATACATGGCTGTGACTATAACCGAAGAGATTTATCTTGGGAGGTAATACGTGAGGTATTTGATTGTGAGGTATTCTAGGTTGGGTGAACAAAAGGACTTGAGTTCCTGTATGTTATCACAATCACACCATGAGTAGTTAATCATGAAACCCCCGACCGTCTTCCCAGAGAGTTCTTTATTCCTGTCCGCGCGATGAACTGAGAACCCAGCTGGCTGTATGGACGGGGAGAGTATATCCCGATAGAGCCATGATTCTGTGAAACGGAGTATGTTACAGTTTCTGATGTCTCTCTGGAAGGAGATCCTCGCCCTGAGCTCGTCTACTTTATTGTCCAGGGACTGAACATTAGCGAGTAATATATTCGGAAGCGGTGGGTACGCCTCCTGAGTCGGATTAGTCCACTCCGAATACCTCTTCTCCCCCGGCAGTGTTTTGGAGCAACCTCTGAGATAAGTTATAATGCCCTGGGGGGTACGAACAAAGGATCCAATTTGGGAAAGTCGTATTCCTGGTCGTAATGCTGGTGATTTATCACCACTCTGATATCCAAATGTTATTTCCGGCTGTATTTAATAACACAAAACATTTTCTGGGATACTAATGTAAGAAAAGCACATAAAAAAATTAAATACTAAAAAGTTGCTTAGGAGCTAGAAGCAGAACTGACATATATGTTGGCGCCATCTATTCAGCTCTATGTAGAACACGTAGTTACCACGTAGTTACCACGTAGTTACCACATAGGTACCATGCTCCAGAGGAGGACACGTAGTTACCACGTAGTTACCATGCTCCAGAGGAGGACACGTAGTTACCACGTAGTTACCATGCTCCAGAGGAGGACACGTAGTTACCACGTAGTCACCACGTAGTTACCACGCTCCAGAGGAGGACACGTAGTTACCATGTAGTTACCATGCTCCAGAGGAGGACACGTAGTTACCACGTAGTTACCACGTAGTTACCACGCTCCAGAGGAGGACACGTAGTTACCACGTAGTTACCACATAGTTACCACGTAGTTACCACACTCCAGAGGAGGACACGTAGTTACCACGTAGTTACCACATAGTTACCACGTAGTTACCATGCTCCAGAAGAGGACACGTAGTTACCACGTAGTTACCATGCTCCAGAGGAGGACACCTAGTTACCATGCTCCAGAGGAGGACACGTAGTTACCACATAGTTACCACATCCAGAGGAGGACACGTAGTTACCACGTAGTTACCACATAGTTACCACGTAGTTACCATGCTCCAGAGGAGGACACGTAGTTACCACGTAGTTACCATGCTCCAGAGGAGGACACGTAGTTACCACGTAGTCACCACGTAGTTACCACGCTCCAGAGGAGGACACGTAGTTACCACGTAGTTACCATGCTCCAGAGGAGGACACGTAGTTACCATGCTCCAGAGGAGGACACGTAGTTACCACGTAGTTACCACATAGTTACCACGCTCCAGAGGAGGACACGTAGTTACCACGCTCCAGAGGAGGACACGTAGTTACCACGTAGTTACCACGTAGTTACCACGTATTTACCACGCTCCAGAGGAGGACACGTAGTTACCATGCTCCAGAGGAGGACACGTAGTTACCACGTAGTTACCACGTAGTTACCACGTAGTCACCACGTAGTTACCACACTCCAGAGGAGGACACGTAGTTACCACGTAGTTACCATGCTCCAGAGGAGGACACGTAGTTACCATGCTCCAGAGGAGGACACGTAGTTACCACGTAGTTACCACATAGTTACCACGCTCCAGAGGAGGACACGTAGCTCCAACGTAGTTGCCACGTAGTTACCACGCTCCAGAGGAGGACACGTAGTTACCATGCTCCAGAGGAGGACACGTAGTTACCACGTAGTTACCACGTAGTTACCACGCTCCAGAGGAGGACACGTAGTTACCACGTAGTTACCACGCTCCAGAGGAGGACACGTAGTTACCACGTAGTTACCACATAGTTACCATGCTCCAGAGGAGGACACGTAGTTACCACGTAGTTACAACGTAGTTACCACGCTCCAGAGGAGGACACATAGTTACCACGTAGTTACCACGCTCCAGAGGAGGACGGGAGTAAGAGGGATGATTGACGCGACGCACACACACACACAGCGGCAGGTTGGCAGGCGGGAGAGGACTCTTTTGACCAGTAGACTATGTGCCATTCAGAATCAGAATCACCTTCATTAGCCGAGTACATTAACACGTACTCAGGGTTTTACACGGTGATTTCAAAGGAAACAGAGATATTGTGAAGGAGCCTGTTGATAACCAGCTGGGGTGCTGCCTGAGACAAAGTGCCAAGAAGTGTCCAACTGGGAGAGAATAAATCAAATGATGTGTGTCACGAGATCCCTAATCTTTTCCATTTGGAAAACACTCTTCTGCTTTTTCACAGAAGAGAAAGGCCCTGGTATCACTAGCAATGTGTAATGAAGTGATTAGTTATAAAATGAATAATGGCCCTTTGCTAATGGACAAGAACAAAAAAGGAAGTAAATCCAAGCTCTTAGCTGTGACCCTGTTTTAGTGTTTCACTGTACCCTGTAGGGCTCTGGTCAGAAGTAGTGCACTATATAGGGAATAGGGCTCTGGTCAGAAGTAGTGCACTATATACGGAATAGGGCTCTGGTCAGAAGTAGTGCACTATATAGGGAATAGGGCTCTGGTCTAAAGTAGTGCACTATATAGGGAATAGGGCTCTGGTCAGAAGTAGTGCACTATATAGGGAATAGGGCTCTGGTCAGAAGTAGTGCACTATATAGGGAATAAGGCTCTGGTCTAAAGTAGTGCACTATATAGGGAATAGGGCTCTGTAGTGCACTATATAGGGAATAGGGTGCCAGCCCTGGTCAGAAGTAGTGCACTATATAGGGAATAGGGCTCTGGTCTAAAGTTGTGCACTATATAGGGAATAGGGCTCTGGTCAGAAGTAGTGCACTATATAGGGAATAGGGCTCTGGTCAGAATTAGTGCACTATAT